>NC_143501.1:45103289-45408420 GCF_051622355.1 Phaseolus vulgaris
TAGGGTTTCTCTTCCCCTTTCTGCCTTGGCATCGCTTGTTAAAACCCTTTTCCTTTCTTCTTTCTTCATCTGTTTATTTGCATCATGGTGCGCTCGAAACCGAAGTCCAGTTCTCCCCCCAAGATCGACTACAAGGCCTTCTATAAATGGGCTTCTGACGATCTCTTAAATGAATGCACCACCTTGACAACCATCGAGGATGTGGAGAACCATCAGGGTGACCCTCATTTATACAACTTCAACGCCTTCTGTCGCACCCACGACGCCCACATCTCCGTCCGCCATGGCACACCGGGGGAACCCGTTTGTGTGGATGATAGACCTAGTGGTAGGGCCCCCTTTTTCTTCATGTACCAAACTGTATTCAAACGCGTTGGTGTGCGCCTTCCATTTACACCCTTCGAGAGGGAACTCCTCACGGAGATCAACACGGCCCCCGCCCAGCTACACCTTAATAGCTGGGCCTTCGTTCGGGCCTTTCAAATTCTCCGTGGATATCTGGGCGTTCTTCCTTCTGTGGACGTCTTTCTACATTTCTTCGAGGTGAAGAAGCAAGGGAAAAGCCTCTGGGTGAGCTTTTCTGGGATCGCCGGTAGGATCATCCTCTCCCTCTTCCAGAACTCATACAAAGGCTGGAAAGGGAAGTTCTTTAGGGTGTGCTGTGCCAAACAGGACCCCACAGCCTTGGATGGCTTTCGCTTATACTGGACGGAGCACCCCAAGCTGCTCAAGCCTAAGGCCCTAGATGAACTGTCTTCCGTTGATAGGGGGGTATGTGAGGCCTTGGCTGGCCTGGGGATTGTTTTTGACACGCTGAAGCTCATAGCGTGTGAGTACAACGCACACACCCTGTCCAGCTATTTTGGTAGGGAGGCTCATTCCTTATTGCCCTTTGTCCTTCCTTTCTTATCTGTGCTTTATTACATCATGCTTGTACTGTTGGCCTTCTCCACCTATTTCCCTCGTTGCTAAGTGTTCATTTTTACTCTTTATATTTCATTTACCTGCGTGCCTTGGGGATCCGTGTAACTGCGTTGGCGGGGGGATTGGCATTCTGTGCTTTGTGTGTAACTGACGCCTTGTGCTTGGTCTGGTGTGGCTTTTAACTTCTGTTCTTTGGTTTGTCTGAATGCAGGATCAGTGATGGATTCGTCTAAAAGGATGGTCTTGGCGAGAGCACTGAAGGTCGCTCGTGCCTCCAAGGCTGGCGCCTCCGCCACCCCCGCTGCTAACCCAAACCCCCCATTATCCTCACCCTCACCAACGCCAACCACCACTGAAATTCCACTAGGCCCATCTTCACCACCCCCTCGTAGCCCCCAAACACTTCAAACACCCCATTCACCTCCGCCCATCGCCGCAGTCCCACTGGTTGTGGCCTCATCACCCGCTCCAGCTCCCCTTGACAAAGGGAAAAAGGTGTTGGAGGTTCTCTCCGATGACGAAGACTCTGACGGTGGGGTAGTCCTCAAGAGGAGAAAGGCTGCTAGGGTTCCCATCCTACCAGCAACATCCTCCCAGAGAGGGGTGTCCTTCAGGGACAATCCCCCTAGCGCTACCTCTCCCCAACCCACAATAGTCCAAGAGGAAAAAGGCGAAGGGGCCAAGTCTGCTCCACCTCCACCACCAGCAAGGTCTCTGCTGTTCCCGCCTCCGTTTCTGCTGCCCCCGAGCTTATTGTCATTCCTCCTCCAATCATGCATCTGATGAGGGGCTTCAACGGAGGATTGATGCCAGAAAGCTCCGACAGGAAAGAGGGAATGCCTTTCTACTTGGGGGCCTTCTTGGTCGTGGCCCTTGACTGGCGCGCCCAAGCTAGAAACGCCGCTTCGAACACACAAGCCCTCCAGGCTCTGAAAGAGGAAGTGGCCGCTCTGAAGGAGGAGAAAGAAGCTTTGGAACGCCAAAATGAGGCCTATCAAGCCTCTCTGAAGTTGGCCCAAGAGGCCAAAGAGGAGGTTGACAGGCAACTTGGTGAGGCGTTGGAACTTCAGGGAGATATCTACGTCCGGGAAGTGTCTCTCCAAGTTCAAATAACGGGTCTCCGAGACATGGCTGAGGCCTCCGAAGAGCTTCAGAAGGACTTCCAGGATCAGTGCTACGGGCAGGCGGAAAGACTAGAGTGGATGGAGGAGGAAATGGCTACCAAGGCTGAGGCATTGGGCCTTCTCCAGGTTGACCATGGCAAGCTGCAAACTGAGGTCAACAGGCTCCGAGTTGAGAAGGAGGCTCTGGAGAAGCAGGTGGCCTCCGGGGACTCTACAATCGAGGAGTTGGAGAAGGTCAAGAAGGCACTCATCGATGACATGGCCGACACCTTCGAGGAGGGATTCAAGGAGGCTTTGGCCCAGGCCGCCTGCGAGAACCCGGGGATCAATGTTTCTAACTGCGATCCCACCCACCATGTCGTCGAAGGACAAGTCGTGCCTCTCGAATTGGATGATTGAAACACCAACTCTCAACTGCCTCCTTTACCTTTTGTGCTTTTTATTCGTTCTTGCTAACCTTTGATAAACTTGTAAACATTTTGAACCATTTGCACTTTGTTTGAACAACGGGTTTTGTATAACGATGGCATACTTCTGAGGCGTTGAGCACTGTTTGGTTGGCTTCACCTCCGTTCTTTATTTTGTATGCTTCAATTGCTTTACCTGTACCTTTACCTGTTTCTTTCGCTGTGTTGGGTGATCCCGTACATGCAGCGCCTCACTTCCAACGCGCCCTTCAAAACCCGTTCCGCCTTCGTATCTATGAGGTCTCTGCCTCGTGGAGGCGCTGGCCACACCGCTATTGTTGCAAACGCAAAAGTCGAGACCACGCCCATAGAGAGGCCTATCTAACAGTGTCGTATCGTCCATGGAGTGTCTTAAACACGAAGGCGATCTGCCCCCTAATTCTGGGTGTTTGGCGCTCACGCCTAAGGAGAGGTCTGCTACAGCAGCACCGTATCGTCCTCAGGGTGTCTAGAGACGCCAAGCCCCGGGAAGGCTTGAAGCCCCCCATGGGGTCGTTCCCTCCATGGTCTTTCCTTCCCATGGGTATCGGGGAGCAACCCTGCCGGTGGCTCACTCGGCTCCTGGCGATCTCGTCTCCCTCCACAGTCTTTCCTACCTGTGGGTATCGGGGAGGCGACGTCGCTGGTGACTTGTTTTGACTTCTAGCGATTTCGCCTCCCTTCACAGTCTTTCCTACCTGTGGGTATCGGGGAGGCGACGCTGCTGATGCCTTATACTGGCGACGCATTCAGCGTCTGGCGACGCCTTCAGCGTCTTATACTGGCGACGCCTTCAGCGTCTTGGCGATGCCTAGTGCGACCAACCTGTTGACTTTGACCTTGGCATTGACTTTGACTTCGACTCCGGTCGACGCCTGAAGGCGAGGTCATTGCCGTAGTGGAAAGTTTAAGGTTTCCCAGCACCATCCACGTGGCATTTCCCCTATGGCTGATGGGATGTTCCCTTCCGTGTTTTGATCTTGACATTTTCTGAGCTTTTGACAAGATGCTCCCATCTTGATGGCGCATCGTACCCTTGGGCATTCTGTCGATGTGACGTTTTTCTGACTGTTAGCCAGTGACGCCAGGGTCATCCTCTCATCCCCTGACACGTGGCATGATCGGACGGTGTTCCCCTTTGCGTCGTTTGGCGCTCCAACTATAACATTTGGGTCTTTGAAATCTTACACCTGCACTCATCATTTTCACAACCTCCTTGCACCGCTCTTCTTCCTCACAAAGAGTTCTTCCTGCGTTCCTTCTAGTCAGTGTTTTACTTCCACATTTCTAGCGCGTTATTCTCCTTCGACCTTCCAACCCCTCCCCAGATACTGTTCCAACATGCCTGCCCATCCCCCTCCCGCTAGAGTCAATCCCAAGGACCTTTATACATGGGCCTCGCGTGAGCTCCTTGACGAGTGCTCATGCTTACTGTCTACCAGGGCCATAAGGGAGCACAAAGGGGATCCGTGCTCCTACGATCATTGTGCCTTCGCGAAGAGGCATGATGACGACATCATCATGCTTCCTTGCGCTTTAGGGGAGCCGGTGTGCGGGGACGAACGGGCCAACGAGGGGGTCCCCTTCTTCTATTTCTACCAGGTGGTTTTCAAGAGTGTCGGCGTGCGTCTGCCCTTGGTTATTGCCCGTACCCCGGTGCAACTCTTTATTAATACGATGGAGCTCTTCGTTTCTCGCATGCGAGGCTGCGAGATCCGCCTTCATGCGTTCTTGTTCCATCCTCGATTCCGCCATCTCATCCTGCAGCCCCCGCATCATTTCCATGACCCGCTGCATGGACATTTCCTCATTCGCAGGGCGTGCGGAACCTCTTCTAGTGCCCCTCATTCTTCACTGTTTCCTTCAAACTTTTGCTGACGTTATGGTAGCTCCGATAGATCCTCTGAACTGTAATGGGGCTGATGTTTTAAATTGGGCCCCACGGTGGGCGCCAAATGTTCCGGCCGGTTGACCTGGGACGTCTTGGTGCGCAACCTTTGCCCGTCAGCTAGGGACACCTTCCCTCTGGCTACCTGTGGATCTACAAAGAAGGACAAAAGGGCGCACTAGCGACCGTTTGCACTCTGACGCTCAAGTCAGCTAGCAAGAAACACCAAAAACTTTGCACCTTCGTATCTGAGCACCGTGAGTGGCACTCTGAAGGTGGTGAACGAAATTGTGTATTGTGTATCTTTTTCTCCTTCTGGCAAACAACCTTTCTCTAGTCCCCTGTCCGTAGTCTCAAGACTTGAGCAAACAACTAGAGTATCCTCTCAGGAAATTCGCCAAAAGTTCCAACCCCGTTTCCAACATCCAAGGTTCTATTTAAACGATTCTAGCATTTAAAGCGTCTTAAAGCGCATTTAAGGTTATGAAACGTTCAGCGCCTTTAAGACATTTAAACCGCTTGGAGCATTTAAAGTACCTTAAACGCTCGAAACAGAAACCTTAACTTCAATAGCTTTAATTACCATGTACCTGACCAATTGATGTTTCTATTCTGACTTGGCTGCTATCACACGTGGAGGGCCTCACAGCACGGCGACCCAACTTAGGGGTATTTTCGTCGCGTGAGTCCTCCTTTCTTGGAGTGCATTAGGTGCAAGGGGTGACCTTTTGGGTGCCAACTCATGCCCCCAAACCTCTAGTCACTCGCTTTGAGAGCGTATTTATCTTCCTCTCGTACCCTGCACCTGGCTACCCCTGGGCATGACCCTTTTCATTAGTCGTAACTATCCCAAGGGATTCTCTGGGGCGACATGGGCACTTCACGAGTCAGATTGCTCTCCGCTAGCGCTATCACTATGGCCTTGAAGCCACCTTTCTCTTCTCTTTATCGCTACCCCGGGTTATCGGGTTTGAGGCCTTCCCATGGCGTCACTCCCTGCATGGTCTTTCCTACCCATGGGTATCGGGGAGCAACACTGTGGTTGTCTTGCTTTTGTGACGTTTGCCTCGGCGACGCCCTACCTTGGCGACGCCCGCTCTAGGCGACGTCTTAACTTGGCGACGCTGCCTCGTGCCGACGCCTTGCCTTGGCGATGCTTGTACTTGGCGTCGCCTCACCTAGGCGACGCCTCATGTTGACTTTGACCTCGACGCTGACTTTGACCTTAACTTCGTCAAGGCCCGGGTACGGGACGGTACATCTGCAAAAAGAATTCTGAAATATCTCAAAGGAACATCTTCTGTAGGACTATGGTATCCTTCTCATTCTCCAATACATTTAATTGGTTATTTAGATTCTGACTTTGCAAGTTGCAAGCTAGATAGAAAGAGCACAAGTGGCACTTGTCACCTTCTTGGCTCAAGCCTAATCTCATGGCATAGCAAGAAGCAAGCATGTGTTGCTCTCTCTACTGCTGAGGCAGAATATATAGCTGCAGGTAGCTGCTGTGCACAGATTCTATGGCTCAAACAACAACTTGCAGATTTTGATTTACAAATCAGCAAAGTTCCTTTGATGTGTGATAACACAAGTGCAATAAATCTTACCAAAAATCAAATCCAGCACTCAAGGACCAAACATATTGAAATAAGACATCATTTCATCATAGATCATGTGCAAAATGGGAACAGTGAAGTGAAGTTTGTGGAGACCAAACTGTAGCTAACTGACATCTTCACAAAGCCCTTGCCAAAAGAAAGGTTTTTCTTCTTGAGAAATGAGTTAGGTATTATTGATCTTAATAATCTTTCTTAAATCTGTCTTTGATACATGTTAAAGTCTATTTGTGAAGACAAATAGGGGGAGAATTATTGGTTCCTGTATATCTATGTCTTATATGCATAAAATGTTTAAATCTCTGAATATAAAATTGCTTTCTGTTGCTGCTGATAGAAACAACCGATTTTTTCGTGTAAACAACCGATTGTTTATTATGCTTAATAAGTTGAAATCTAACTTGCTGCTGTAAGAAGCTTTGGATAGTATGAATGCTTTCTCTGCAGGAACTGCTTCAGATTTAATCAGTACAACACAAGCACCAGGGATTTGTCTTCATCAAATAGGGGGAGATTGTTGAACGAAGTGGTGTTCAATGTTTTTAAGAATCCAAATTCTTTGAAGGATGATGAAGCCTCTGCTTTGCTTGATGCTGCTGTGTTGGTTTAAGCCTTGTTCTGGGGTAGTTTAATGTTGTCATCAACATTTAGATTAAATCTCAAAGCAATTAGCATCTCAATTTTAACAAAGCAAAATGTTTTTTAAACTAAGTTGAAACAACCGATTGTTTTGTCGAAACAACCGATTGTTTACACTTGGGTGTTTTGTGAAAGTTTGAAAACTGTTTTTGAATGGTGAATTTTGTTAAGTAACAAAACAATCGATTGATTCGAGGAAACAATCGATTGTTTGTTTTGAAACCATAACAGAAAAACTGTTTTCTTTGACTGAGCTTTAAATGCTTTAACAGAATACGCTCCAGTCATTAAATGTTTTGACCAATCTATTTTAAATGCAATTAAGAGTTTGTTAAGATTTGATAACAAACTATATTCTTAGATATATTCTGAAAAACTGTTTTTGGAGTTTTAAGTATCTTGAAACAAAGTTTTGATCTAAGAGTTTTTCAAAGAGTTCTAAGATTGCAAAAGAGTTGAGAGATTGATCAAGGTGCTTAATAGGATTCTACTTGTATTGATTTAAGAAATTCATCTGTAACAAGTGTAATCTTTGTAAACTGCTGAACAATTCGTTTGTGTGTGTTGCTGAGATTGGCTGTGTGTTCTTGAGGTGTTCAAGATCAGCAATCTTAGTGTTGGCCAATGAGAGTGTGTTTCTTGAGGTGTTCAAGGTCATTCTCTTGGTTGTAGTGTAAGTGATCAAGTGGTGATTGCTTAGTGGATTTCCTCAGGGTTTCTGAGAAGACTGGATGTAGCTCTGGATTGGAGTGAACCAATATAAACAACTGTGTACAATTTCTCTATCGCTATCTCTTTCATTCAATTTTAATATTTTGGAACTGGTATAAACAACCTATTGTTTCGCTAAAACAACCGATTGTTTTTCCAGCTTTGTGCTTTTGCTATTTGTTTTGGAAAAACTGAATCCTTAATCAAGATTCTATCAAAGAAGTTTCATTCTAAGTTTAAAAGTTTTCAAAAATCCTTCTTAAACAATTCACCCCCCCTCTCGTTTAAGGCCATATATTCTAACAGTAATTACCTATAGATCCAACTACATGTAATTATATATGAATTTATATGTAAGTAATTATATTATCAATTTATCTGTATAAGCAATTATATTTGCAAATAAAATCACATGAACTTACCCATACATTTAGAAATCCTCAAGTATTTTACTTACAAATTCTTTTTCATTGGTAATTCATTACAAGTTTTATCTACAAATTTCTTATATTAACTATGTATTAATTTTTCATTGTTGTGAAACTAATAAGATTAAAACATATGTTTTTCTTATTATCAATGGTATATGAAAACAACTTCTTCTACATGTCAATAAGATGTTAATATATATTGGAACCTAATTGAAATATTCCTTCCAAACTTTTAATACCAAAAAAAATTACATATCCATATAATGGAGATGAAAAAAATTATCTTAACGTAATTATAAAATATTAAGAAACGTAAAGTTCCATAAAAAAATAATTCAAGAATACACAATATCGTATTAAAGTAGTATTTCATCCTTTAATTAACCATTTAATAATTAAGGGATACACAATAATAATAAAAACAATAGAGATATCATCACTTTCGAAAGAAATGAAACAGCATCAAACCCGTGGTTAAATATTTGACATAGCAAACTCAACATCATTTTCAGTACGAATCGTTTTGATATTAGTTTTAAAATGATTTTGAATGAAAATAGTGAAGTTAGTGATGTGCTAGACGCACTTCAGATTTGTTATGCAACATAATGCTCCAAGTATAACATGAGTAATCATCAACAATAGTCAAGAAATAATGAAAACCTTGCATAGAAATTATGGAACATGGTCCCCAAATATCAAAGTGTACAAGATCAAAAATGGAAGAAGTAACAGTATTGCTTAAAGTGAAAGGAAGTTTTCTCTGTTTTGCACGACTACGAGTGTCACATACATGATGAGTATCAACCGTAATAAAATAGTATTGTTTCCTTAAGACATGTAATATTTCAAGTGAAGGGTGTTCTAGTCTATAATGCCACAATGTTTTGTCCGTGATATTACAATTAATAAAAGGAGCAAAATAATGCGGTTTAGAACAGCTAGAAGTAGGCAAGGTACTGACAAGGTACAAGTCAGCAGTGGTTTTAACCGTACCAATCCTCTCTTGGGTGAGATTGTCATGTATAATGCAGTGGGTTGAAGTGAAAGTTAATGTTAAAGTGAATTTAAGTTGGTGTGTGAGTTTAGAAACAAATATTAACTTTAATTGAAAATGAGGCAAATATAACACATCAGACAAATAAAACTTATCAGAAAAACGTATTAAACTAGAATATGTGGCATAAATAGTTTGACTATTTGGAAGACTAATTAAAACATGTTTAATTTTTGTATAAGTAGTAAAAACGTTCAAATTGTTGCAAACATGATCTGTGGCACCAGAATCAATAATCCAAGATTCTTTTATAGCAGATAGTGAAGAGAGAAACTTACCTATTGAAGATTGCTCAGTATTGGGGATTTCATCCGCAGAGAAGGTGCCGGCTTGATTAATTTGAGTGTGAGGGGAAGGATTCTCAAGGTTTTGTTGACGCAAAATGTTGGTCAGGAATTGACACTGATGTGATCTAAGTTGAATTCCCTTTACATTCTGTTCTCTAGGAAAAAGCTCAGAAAAAGTGTCAGTAGTAATCATATTATTGGCTTGGGATCTCCAATTGGTGAATTTGTAGCCAGGAGGGAACCCATGCTTTTTATAACAGGTGTCGACGGTGTGGCCAAGACTATTACAAAAAGTGCAGACTTTTCTAGTAGAAGAAAACTTTGAGGTTTTAACATTACCAAAAGCAAAACCCACTTTGCGAAAACAAATAGCCTCAATATGACCGTATTTACCATAAAAATTGCATGTAATAGTGTGACTACTATTAAAACTACAAAGACTAGGGTTTTCATTAGACATTTTCTAAGAGATTTTGAATCACAATCAAGATTTTGAAAGAGAATAGAAAAGATACCTAAGAACAACAAATGAGGAAATAAAGATAAGAGAAAAGCGCAACAGAACTCTTCATTCGAAGAGCTCTGATACCATATTACACTCAATGAAGATGAATATTCCTTATCTGATGTGGTGCATCAAATGGAGCACACGTAATCGCACGTAACCGCAATGAAGAAAGGTAGGTTCTCATGAACCCTAATTGCAAATGAAAAAGAGACAATGACTTAAGCATAAAAGAGAAAAAATAGAGAAAAGAAAATACAAAAGAAATTCTTATTTACTTGTGCATATGAGAATAAAATACATGGTGTATATATAAGAAAAAGACTAAGACTTAGCTGAAACAGAGAAGGAAAGTTAGGTCAAACAAACAAAGCCCAAACAAAGCCCAATAACATAAAACAGAAAAACTAAATATGTTAACATCCGAGAGGTATTACTGTAGACTTAGGTGGAGTTATTTTTCTTTTGTTTTCATTAGCGTTTTAGTATTCGTGGCAAACTAGACTTCATCTCTCAAAATATTTAGTGAATTTCCTTTAGTCTTTAGAAACACATTTAAATTTTTTAATTGGAAAATGCTTCCATGAACCACAGTCTTCCTTCAAAGAGTATTAGACCCACATAGGACCACTTTAGGATATTCTATACAACTTCAATGAAACTATTAAGAAATACACTTTATGTCTAACTCAACCTTATATAATCGGTTTATAAAGTGAAGTTTGCACTCACTTACATACTATAAAATGTTATTATCTGTAGTTGATTTGTAATTTTCAAACAAAACCTATGCAACGTCCCTTTTATTATAAGATCCTTATATGTAATTACCTGTATAGATCCATCCACATCTAATAATATATAAATTTAAATGTAGATAATTATATTATGAATTTATATGTAACCAATTATATATGCGAATAAAATCACATGTAGTTACCTACACATTAGAAATCCTCAAGTATTTTACTTACAAATTCTTTTTCATTGGTATATCAGAGATTATTAAGTTTTATCTACAAATTTCTTAAATTAACTATGTATTAATTTTTCATTGTAGTGAAAATAATTAGATTAGCGCGCACATATATATATATATATATTAATTTTTTATTATATTTTCAATGGTATATGAAAAGAACATCTTCTACATGTCAATAACTTGAACTTAATTGAAATATTCCTTCAAAACTTTTAATACCTAAAAAATACGCATCCATATATGAAAAAGTTATCTAAATAATAAGAAACATATTCCATAAAAAAATAATTAAAGAATACACAATATCATACCAAAGTAGTATTTCATCATTTAATTAACTATTTAATAATTAAAGGATACTCATAAATAATAAAAACAATAGAGATATCATAACTTTCGAAAGAAATAAAACAGCACAAACCCATGGTTAAAATTTTCTTTATTTTTTATGATGAATTTTTAAAATTAAGAGAGATTTTTATACATCCAAAATTTCTTTAGTGGTAAGAAGCTTGAGTTTACCTAATCAATATACTATTAGAAAATAATTTTTTAATTTTAAAGAATCCACTAGTGGTTTGTATAAAATTGAGTTAAACTTAAAATATACTTCATAATATATCAGAGTCCTTCAAAGTTTATCGTAATGAAACAGACTTTAGAAAATTGAATCAAACTTCAAATACACTTCTTAATAAACGAATTTATATATATAAAAAAATAACTTCGAAATAGTTCTACCACAACACTCATATATCTAATATTTAATAGGAACATTTTATTAAACCTTGTGAAGGTTCTTCAACCAATATTAATAAGTTGAAAATTAAAGGGAACGTTAGTGTGAGAATCATCCATCAAAACAAGATGCCTTCCTTCATGATCATTAGTTCTCCCAATACTAAAACAAGTGTTGTGGTTAGTGTTGTTGCTGCAGAATGCAAAGTTATATCCCTCACCATATTTTTTAAACATAAACGTTCCACTTAAGATCTGCTTCCCTAGATGGTCTCCATTCTTACCTATAGCAATCCATTTTTTAGGAAAATCATCAACTACCACCCACTCTGAGGATTCAGCACAATAAGGAATAAAACCAAATCTAATCTCTAATGGTGTCTCTGTCAGTATGACACCTGAGCTTCTTCCTTCTATGTTGAATCTCAGATTGACCCCAAGATCAAATTCACTTGTAACAGCAACGTTGCATACTGAGTTCCGACCAAAATCTGACGTTACTCCACCACCTTGTGGACCATGACGATTAAGATCTGAAAGACGGTATTGAACAGAAGGAGAAATGGGTAAACCATTTGAGTCACGGACTTGTTCAGAAACCCTAGAGAATGCTAATGGAAGAAAGTTGGAAGTGAAAAGAAGGAAGAAAGAGGGAGTGAGGGATATTGTAGACTTCATGGTTTATGATAATGTGTTTAGTTTTGGTTCAATCTCCTTTTATAAAAAAATTTCTAAGTTTACTCATTAATGTTTTTTATGAAACTATCACCACATTTATTATTTATTCATGCATTTTATTTATTTATTTTTACGCGTTTTTATGTGTGTGTTTGTGTGATGAATGCATTTATTATATATTTTTATTGAATTCAAAATTGTTGTGTTTTTATTGATGAGTTCATTAATTAATAGATATGTTTCCTAGAATCCAATTTTGAAGTTATAAATGTTGGGTCAAATTGCGGTTTTTTTCCTTAATAGCGAGATTTTTTGTAATTATTTTTTAAATAAAAGATGACTTGAAAAAGTAAGATATAAAGATTTGTATTGAGTATTTCATTAGGATAAGAAAACTATTCGTAAGGTAATGAATGAGAGAAACGATACTATTCCTATATTAGCACTACTTTCATTTAATAATTATTTTAATATTTTGTAGATAAATTAAAAATAGCAATTAATGTGTTACTTGTTAATATATCTTTCCTGTCTAAATAAACCCATTACTTTTATTTATTTGTAAGTTAGAATAAAATTAATTAAGATTCATCGATAATTTTGAATATTATTTCATTTAAAATTTAAATTTAAAGAGAATAATTTGGTTAAGAATTTATGATTTAAAATTTAAATAAAATTATATATATATACACACCAATGATTCACTTATTATTCTATCTAATACATATCACACATTAATTAAATATATCAATTTATTCAATAATAACATATTACGTTGTTGTTATATAACTATATGTCACTTGAACTAGCTTCTTTTAGTTAAGCAATCTTGATTCTTACAATTGAAGAAAACTTTATTGCTTGAGTAGTCTCATATTGTTTGACGAGACAACTCCAAAATAGTAGAATTAATTATGTGTCTTCTTTGCTCAAATACCCACTTAATGCTTGAATGATCTCACAATGTTTAAGGGTTCTCACAACGCTTGAGTGGTGTAATTGTTATGTCTCTTCCAAAAAGTTCCAACAACACAACATCTTATTTCACTAGTGTTTGAAGCATCATGTCATCACTTGATTGTTAGAGCATAGTTGTATGGTCTCATATGTTCTAGAGTGCATGTACCATTGCCATGATCCTCGCTTGAGCAATCAAACTATTGCTTAAGTGTCATCCCTCCTAAAGGAGAAAAAGTTTCCTCGATCTCTCTCTCACTTGAGTTGTACACCTTATTGTCATGTTGTCGTTCGAGTGACAATGAGCAGTGCAAGTAATCACTACATATTGCTTTAGCGGTGAACCATCTCTTGAATGATATCAAAATCTGAGAGCTCCATTTCTCAAACAACAATTAATACAAACTACGAATTTAACATCCAAATCACACTTAAATTCATCTAAAACATCAAGTATATTGATATTCATTTGCGAATGAATTAATAATATCATAACTTCACATTACTTAAAAATCATAAGCAAAGGAACATATATAAACTTCCATATACATAATAATTCAACTACCACATTCTTCACAATCTAAACAAGCATTACATTGATGTAATGCTTATATTAACTTCCCTTACGTGGAGGTAGTTTGTCTATAACTAAAAAAACATTTCTTTGACACTTTTAGAAATCCTCTCTTCCTTAACACTTAGCTGCACAACGTCCGAATCGAAATGAGACTTGCCCGATTTTTCTCCCGTTACCAACTGTGCATAAGGTTGATGATCTCCAAGTATTTCGAGGTTGAACAGGTCCCTTCTTTGTTAACCACTCTTTCTTAAACACCTCACTCCTTCGAAACCTTGATAAATTCACTTGCAACTTCCACGTACCGATCCAGATCGGGTCCAACTTCCTTTCCAATGCAACTTCATCCACCACTCCTTTAAACCTAACGAACCCAAAACGACGATTTCTTTTATTGAGCTTTCTTGAAATGAAAATGTCCAAAATTCTACCCCACCTCTGAAAAACTTTCCAGACTTCACTCTCAAGGAAGTCGTTTGGAAAATTTGTGAAGAAATACGATGTATCAGCCATGGAACCCACACTCTCTCTATAAATAAGATTCGTGGTCATAGTAAGAATAAAAAAAACAATTTGTTATATTTATCTTTGGTAAATAGACTTTCTCATATGTAAATAGAGTTCGCAATCAATTTTGTTGTTTTTTTCTTTAATAAATTGATTTTGTCATATATAAATAAAATTCACAATTAATTTTGTATTTTTTAAATCGATTTTTTTGGTTTTTAGTTTATTATAATATGTTATAAATTACTTTTTCTTATATAATTTAGTTTATTACAAATTTATTATACTGGAATTTTAATTACTGCAAAGAATTATAATCTGTAATTATAATTTCTTTTAACATCAATTTTTTTTTCCACTGCAAGGAATTATAACAAACAAAAATATTATGTTATCAATATTGATTTTTTTTTATAATTTTCTGGTATATTTTTAATATTTATAAAATTTTCTGTTGTTTTATTTATATTTATGTAGGCTTTTATGTTTATATAAATATTTTTTTATAATTATTATAATCTGTTATAGATTTATTTTTTAATTTTAATTAGTTATGATGGTTCAATATTTAGAGTAGATTTTTAAACGTGAATTACTTACTGGATTGTTTTTCAATTTTTAAATATTTTGTGTTAATTGAATATTCAATTTTAAATTTCACAATTTAATGCAAACACAATAATTTAAAAAATTTAATCAACAATTATTTATACACATAAATCACTCATATTTTATTATTTATAATTTTTTTATTACAAAGGTAAAATTGTAAATTTATATTTTATATCTTTAAAAAAATTATAAATATTCTATCAACCATTACACTACTCACAAATTTTAATCAATTCTTCACATCAATCCAAACACAATAACTTCTTTCACACTTTTCTCTTAAATCTCACACGTTCATTCCCTCAAATATTCATACTTTGACTGCTCAATTCAAACGCAACCTTAAAAATAATTTAAAGTAAAACTAGAAAAATTATGAGCTTAAACTGATGAGAATGAAATAAAGGAGGCTTTTATTATTGAAGGAAGAGGTCATTCACCTACACATTTGAAGTTCTTCCTTCTAGTCTTCTCAAAATTAAAAGAAGACATAAAATAAAGAGAGGATCAAGCCTAAAGCCAAAAAGTCTACAAGCTTTCAAGAATAGGCTTCATTTAAATATCTCTCTTTATAGTTTCTTTTGTATAAAATTGTAAATAATATAGAATAGTGTTTAGGAAGGTGCTTAGAGGAAAACCATAGATACCTCTTTTGTAAAGCATCTTTAGGCTTTAGTTTAGAATTTTCTAGAAGGTGACTCTTCATAAGTCACTATAGGCGTTAGCTTAGGAGACTTTTGGGTAGCTTGTGGTACAAGCTTTGTAAGCTTCATGACCAGCCCTTGCTCCTATAAAAGGAGGGCTTAGGTCCTTCATAATGCAGATTTGGAATTTGTAGTATCAAAACTCTCCCAAATTGGTGTTTGAGTGTAGTGAGAACTTGTCTTCTCATCTTCCTAGTCTCATCTTGAGTGCCTTGGTTCTCTCAAGTGGCGGCATTGCACACTTATCTTGGAGCATTCACACTTCAAGTGGCGTGTTCATCAACCAAGAACTACAACCACATAAGTCCTCTTTCTTCTCCATCTTCTCATTCTATTTCCGTGCCTATTTGAATTCCTAAACATGTCTTAGGTTCCTTTCTTGCTTTCTATTCGGTGTTCTTGCTTATTTTCATGTTTCAATCGGTTCATCTTCTTTCTCCTTGGATTTGTTCGGTGCATTTCAGTTTTGAAGCATTTTAATCGGTTCATTTCATTTGTTATGCAATTTAATCGGTTCATTTGCATTTTTACTTCTTTTAATCGGTTCAATTGGCAAGAAATGGGTCTTCCATGTGAGTTTGGTGTTTGGTGCAAGTTTTGGTGAGTTCTTGAAACATAGAACATTGGTCCAATTCTATTAAAAGTGCCTAAGCTATCTCCAACTCAAGTTAATTTCATAGAATGTCAAAGAATCATCTCTATTTGGCTATTGATTTCACATCACGTGGTATTTAGAGTTTAGGTGTGTTCTTGTTTAATTTTGAGTTGTGTTGCACTTTAATTCAAGAGCTCTATATTGTTGTGTTTATCTTTTTGTTTTTTAGGCTTATTTTGAGTTTTATTGCTGTTTTCTTAATTGTGCCTATCAAGTGTTTGTGTTTTTTTCCTTTTTGAATCTATACAAGTTTTGTCATAGTCATGTTTTTCCAAGAATGTCATCACTTCTTGTAGTACTTTTATTGCATTTTTTGTTTCTTGCTTTGGTGTAATACAGTTTTCTGCATTTGTATCTTGATCCTTTGTGCATTTTCTGTTTTAGAATTGAGTTCATACTTGTATTTTAGACCTATACAAGTTCCTATACATCATTTTCCATTATGTTAATTGGCTTACTGTTTTTAAGTAATTCCAGTGCCATTGTTGAGCTAAGATCTTGAAGTTTCTGTGGTTAAAATTTCATAATCCAGTTCGCTCTATATCATTCCAGTTAAATCAGTGAAAATCAAGCACAGTTTGCATAAAAAAAATAATAAAAATGTCAGTAGCTTGTTTTTGTTTTCTTCATCTACTCTAGTGCTTTTCTTTAAGTATTCTTTTGTGTGCCTACTTTCTCATTGAGTTCCTTATTTTCTTGCTTGTCTTTTGTTCATTAATCTTTGAGTTTGTCATACATCAAGTATTCCTTTTGTTCTAGCCTTTCTTTGCTTATACCTTTTCTTGTTTGTCTTTATTGCTTCATTGGTTTTGTGGTGGTTGGCTTTGAGATTGGTGTGCCTTGCTTTGACATCTTTCATTTGAGGATTCCTAGACCTCAAGATCAGCTTGGTGCAGGGACATTATTTCTTTGAGAGTGACTTCTTTTTCAGGCCAATTTCACTTCGGCAATTTTGGGTGTCAAATTCTTTTTTTTTTGCTAACTTTGTTTCTTGACTTGTTTGTTGTTTTTGTGTGTTTGCTGTTTTCATTTGCAAATGGCTGGCTATTCAAGTGGTGCATCTTACAAGCAGCCCTCTCCTTCCAAAGTTTCGGTCCTTGGTGAATTGCATGAAGCCCAACGCACCATTAGGCGTTTGGAAGAGAAATTGCAAAAGATGGAGGTGCAACAAGCTAGGCCATCTCACTCTATCCATGATGGGCATCATTCACATAGACCTTTATCAAGAGGTTCTTCCAATGCCTTAGGCCGTGAAGAGGACCATAGAAGTAGGAGGCATCACCATCATTCTCATGAAGAGAGCTATAACCGTGACCAAAGATATCACCAAGTGTTCAACATTGCTTGTAAAAAAGTCCCTAGTTTTAATGGTGATAGTGATCCTAATGTGTATTTAGATTGGGAGACTAAGGTTGACCATTATTTTCATGTGTATAAGGTCCAAGATGACGATAAACTTAGGATAGTTTCTTCATCCTTTTTGGGCTATGCCAAAGAATGGTGGCATAAAATAGTAATGGACATTATATATCGCAAGAAACCTCCCGCGGTTTCTTGGAATGCTTTGAAAAAGTGTATGCGCGCGAGGTTTGTTCCTCCTTCTAGGAAGGAACACTTGTTGAAGTTCCAAAGCCTTCCTCAAGGACATAGGATGGTAGATGAATACTTTAAAGATTTTGAAACAACTTTGACTAAAATGAATATGCATGCTAATGAAGAGTCAAAGATAAAATGGTTTATACGTGGTTTGAGAAGCGATATTAGAGAATTTATAGAATTAAATGAGTACTCTTCTTTAAAGCAAGTGCTTCGCATAGCCATCAAGATGGAATTATATCTTTTGAAAACCACTTCTCCAAAAAAAGTTTCTACTACAAATCCTTCTACTCTTAACTCACCTACCAAACCTTCAAAAAAATCAAATGTTTTAAATGTTTAGGTTTTGGGCACATAGCTCTTCATTGTTCACAAAAGCAAACCTTAATGATAAACAAGGTAAAACAAGTCCTAACTCACCCACCTACCACAAGTAAAAATGAAAAAGACAAAGAAAGTCAAGTTGACATGGGTCTTATCCTTTCACCTCCAAGGGTTTTCCTTCCTTATCTTTTTCCTTACCCAAGGTTCCTATTTCACCACCATCTTGGTTAAAAAATGTTAAAAATGATTTTTTCATACCTCCTCTTCCAAAACATATCATCATTCCTAAACAAATTTTTCCAACATGGTCGATTTATAGAACCTCCTTTTCTGAAATCCCATTGTTTACAAATGCTAAGTCATGTTTGCCTTTTTCTTCCACTTTTAATTGTAAAAATAAACTGACTTTGTTCTATGCAGGGATTCAGAATTCGTGGACGAATTCTCTCCAACTTGAGGAGTATGATGAGAATCAACTAAAGAGGCTTTTATTATTGAAGGAAGAGGTCATTCACCTACGCATTTGAAGTTCTTCCTTCTAGTCTTCTCAAAATTAAAAGAAGACATAAAATAAAGAGAGGATCAAGCCTAAAGCCAAAGAAGTCTACAAGCTTTCAAGAATAGGCTTCCTTTAAATATCTCTCTTTATAGTTTCTTTTGTATAAAATTGTAAATAATATAGAATAGTGTTTAGGAAGGTGCTTAGAGGAAAACCATAGATACCTCTTTTGTAAAGCATCTTTAGGCTTTAATTTAGAATTTTCTAGAAGGTGACTCTTCATAAGTCACTATAGGCGTTACCTTAGGAGACTTTTGGGTAGCTTGTGTTGGGTTTAATAGTGCCAAAGTTCAAGAGGGGGGGTGAATTGACCTTTTAAAACTTTCTCGCAGAAACAGTGTTTAATACAGTTTTACAGAAAATAAATCGATTTATGTGAAAATGAACAGATTTATTTCAACACTGTTTTTGTTTGAAAAGCTTTTAATACAGCAAGGTTAATCACAAGATTATGCAGATAGATTTTCCAGACGCACACGCACAGATATCAGATTGAAAAACAGTGAAACACAAAAACAACAAACCTTAATTCCAATTCGTGTGATTTAGGTTCAGTTAAGGACTTGACAATTAGTGAGACAATCTATCACACACAACCTATTTTATTAGCCTTTAACAGATTATCAGTGTTCTTATTGAAACCAGACAGTTTTCCAGAAATTAAGAACAATGAATCACAGAACAGCAAGCTTCAACTTTAAGCAATTGTTTAAGGTTCAATTAATAGCTTTGATAATTTCTTGAGCAACCTATCACAGTCAATCTGTTCCAGTGGCTTTTAGCAGATTTTATATGTTCTTATCAGAATCAAACAACTTTTTCAGAAATTAAGAACAGTATGCACAGTGCCCAGAAAGAACAGATTTATTTTCAATTGAACAGATTTATTTCTTTGTTGTTTTATCAATTATGCAGAAACAAAATTGCAGAGAGTGAGAGAGAATGAACACAAGCAGTTATACTGGTTCACTCAACTGAGCTACATCCAGTCTTCACCAAAACCAGGTGGAAATCACTAAAACACAGTACAACCAAGTACAATTCCCACTGTTCTTGAAACCTACAAGAACTTAGGTACTCTTGCTGAAAAAACCTATTTCAGCTCACACACACACACTCTCCAAGAAAACCTATCAAGAAGAGTGTTCAACCAAACTATTACAAGCAATGAGAAGTGAAACGACTACACCTGATTGAGGATACAAAGATCTGCCTTAAACCAGTAGGCAAGATTGCTAGAACAGTAGTTGCACCTCACACCAAGCTTTTGGAACCAAACCAAGAACAAGCACTTTGTGATTTTCAAAATCTTTGAAGAATAAATGCTAATCCTTTGTAAACTTTTGATTCTCTGCTGTAAAACTTGTTTTTGCAAATGTATGAACGATCTTAAAACTCATAAACAAGTTTTCATTTTATAGAAAACCAACTTATAACAGATTTTTGAAAAACAGTTAAAGCTGTTATAAAATGAACAGATTGAAAATAAAATGAACAGATTTATTTTCAAAAAGCAGTTAGAGAATTTGTTAAGTGAGGAGACTTAGTCAACCATTCTGGTGCAGAGATAAAACTGAAAACGTTTAAGCTTGACATGGCACCAGAGACAAAAAGAATCTGTTCATTTACAGATGAACAGATTTATTTTTCAAAACGAAAACAGAGAAAGTTTAACTATTTAAAACTCAGTCGTTTTGAAAAGAAGAAGACTTAGTCAAAATACCTGATGCACAAAATCTAATTTCCACAAGACTTAGCCAAGGCATCAGTTTAAAAAATGAATCTGTTTATTTAGAAAAGAACAGATTTATTTTTATGCAGTAACGTGTTTTTTGTAAAACATGTGAAAAAAAGTTTAAGAAAACTTATGCTTGTTCTTATCACATGGCCAGTGGTTATGAGGTGAGTTACTCAGCAAAAAGCTCACTCTTAGACAACCTCTAAGCACTACCTAAGACACACTTAAAGCAAAGCAAAATACAAATGAAATGTACATAGAAGTCTTCATCAAACACAATCTTGAAGGGGCAGCAACCATCTTCAACAATCTCCCCCTGTTTGATGGAGACAAATCCCCATAGCTAGCCTCATAGCTTTGTTGCTTTAAGCACCTGCACTGCACCAGATTTTAAACCAGAAAAAAAACAGCAACATTGCATAGTATAAGACATGGTTTTAAGGTGCAGAATTAACTCCCTGTTTCAGTTTTCAGCAGCTATTTTTCTCCCCCTTTGGATTCATCAAACAGCATATAAGCATAGGGAAAGCAAATATGAAACAGAAATCATAACCATAATAGTCCAGAAAAATAAAACCATATTGTTCAGCATTACAGACATTTGAAAAATGATAAAAAAAGAATTAAAAACAGAAGACTACTGATCCTTGTAGTAAAGCTCTGCAAGTTGTGCCTGAACCCCTTTAATCTGATCATCAAGGTGTTGAAACCTTGCATGAGTAGTCTCAAAGTATGCCCTTTGTTCTGCAGACATTACATCAAGACGATACAACACTTGCCTTTTAAACATAGACATTGGTTCTCCTCGGTATTCTGGAGCTTGATAGGCAACTATGGCATTTGCAGCAACTTCCTCATGTACAGATTGGGTAGCAGGCGAGTCATCATCCATAGGAACAACTTCATCCTCATCCTCATGTTCTGCTTGAGGGTCCTTCTCCTTGAGAACCACCCACTTGTCCTCAATTTTGTGAAAACCCATTTTGGTGAGAGTTGAATTATCAATCTCACTTACAGCTTTAATAAGGTCGTTTCTCTCATTTGTAACATCAACACCAAAGTAATCAATTAATTTGGAAACAAGAATAGCATAGGGAAAGCGGTAATCAGCCAACCTTTTTTACTTGAGCATGTGTTCATTGACAATGAAAACCCAGTTTACCTTAATCTGGTTCATGATGCAATATAGGAGGATTAGGTCCTCTTCATGTAAAACAACATGGTTTGTTCCTCTTGGAATAAGTTGCCATGCTATGATGTAGGCAACTAGGCGTGGAGTGAGGTTCAAGTGCCCTGCATGGAACATGTTTATACTCTCTGTAGGGTTCCTCATGCAACTCTTATAATATTGCAGCTTGTTGAATTCTTGGATTCCACTGGTGTTTCCCTTTCCTACTTTCAATCCAGCATATTTTATTCCAGCCACAGAATTCCACACCTCACTTGTGATCTTCATCTTGGTCCCTTTCACATAAGAGACAACATTTTTTCCATCCAATGTAAGGTTAGTGTAAAACACCTTAACCAAGTCAGGATATACATTACCCGTTAATTCCAGCATCTTTTTCAGTTTCTGGTGCTTCAACACAGCCCTTGTTTCTACCAGTTTTTCAGATTTCAGCCAGTTGAAATCCAACACTTTGGGTATGTTAATCTGTTTTCTGCTTGTCTCGTGAATGTAGGCATTGATGCCTTCTTCATTTCCAGCGAACCAACCTTCTAGCACACCTTGAAAGTTGGTTTGCTTCCCCTTATTCTTCTGTTTCTTGGAAGAAGAAGCCATGGTTGAACCTGAATTCTTTTCTTGGTTTCAAATGGTGAGAACAGAAAAGGAATAGCCAATGTGGGTAGCAAGTATTCACACAGATTTATATAGAAATGAATGGGTTGATATGGCAGTTATGAGTGGATATGCATGAAGATTTTATGCTTTGAATTTGTGCAGAGAATCTTTGAAAATATGTAGCAAATATTTAGGGTCACGATGCACATACTCATGCCTTTATTGAGCACCCAAACCATCAAATCGGTTACATAACCATGACCAAAACCGTCAAAGGTACAAAGGTTAATGCCCACTAGGTCAGTCAAGCAGTCAAAGATCAAAATTTCTCTTTCCTAGTCATCAATGCATATCAGTGCAGAAAATAAACACATTCAATTGCGAATAAACAGATTTAATTTTTCACTGCTAGGCACAATTGACATTTATAATACCCAATTCATTAAGCAGAAAATTAAACCTATCTTTGGCTAATGGTTTTGTGAACAAATCAGCAAGTTGTAAATCAGTACCAATGAACTTAATATCACATGTTCCATTAGATATGTGTTCCCTTAGAAAATGATGCCTAATTTCAATGTGTTTGGTTCTTGAATGCATGACAGGAATTTTGGTTAAGTTGATTGCACTTGTATTATCACACAGGAGAGGTATATGGTTAAGTAAGATACCAAAATCATTCAATTGTTGTCTTAGCCATATAGTTTGAGCACAACAACTCCCTGTTGCAATGTATTCTACTTCAGCAGTGGAGAGAGCTACACAAGCCTGTTTTTTGCATTGCCATGAGATCAAGCTTGATCCTAGCAAATGACAGGTTCCACTTGTGCTCTTCCTATCAATTTTGCAACCTGCAAAATCTAAATCAGAATATCCAGTTAAGCTTAATCAAATATTACCTGGATACCACAAGTCAACTTCTTTAATTCCTTGCAAATACTTCAAAATCCTTTTGACAGCATTGTAGTGTAATTCTTTAGGAGCAGATTGAAACCTTGCACACATGCACACTGCAAACATTATGTCTGGCCTGCTGGCAGTGAGATACAGTAGTGATCCTATGAGTCCTCTGTATTTGGTCTCATCAACAGAAATTCCAGCTTCATCATTATCCAAATGACAGCTTGTTGAGAAGGGTGTGCTGATTGGTTTACACTTGTCCATTTCAAATTTCTTCAGCAAATCCTTGCAATACTTAGCTTGACTTAGGAAAATGCCATCCTTGAGTTGTTTGACCTGCAAGCCTAGAAAATAGTTCAACTCACCCATCATTGACATTTCAAACTCACTCTTCATGACTTTCACGAAAGCTTCACACAATTCTCCATTGTTTGATCCACAAATGATGTCATCCACATATACTTGTACTAGAATTGAGTCATCTCCTTTCTTCTTAATGAACAAGGTCTTATCTGATGTGCCTCTGTCATAGCCTTGTGAGGTGAGAAAATCACTTAGCCTCTCATACCATTGCCTAGGAGTTTGCTTGAGTCCATAGAGAGCCTTTTGGAGTTTGAACACATATTCTGGTTGTTGATGGTCTTCAAAACCTGGTGGTTGTGAAACAAATACCTCTTCATTTATATAGCCATTTAGAAAGGCACTTTTCACATCCATTTGAAATAGCTTGAACCCTTTGATGCAGGAGAAGGCAAGCAGCAGTCTAACAGCTTCTAACCGAGCCACTGGTGCATATGTCTCATCATAGTCTATTCCTTCTTCTTGATTGTACCCTTTAGCTACAAGCCTAGCCTTGTTTCTGGTGATTACTCCATGCTCATCCATCTTGTTTCTAAATACCCATTTTGTTCCAATTACATTCATCTCAGGTATTCTAGGAACAAGAGTCCAGACCTCATTAAGAGCAAACTGATTTAGTTCCTCTTGCATAGCTAAATCCAGTTGCTGTCCTTGAGAGCTTCATTCAAATTATTGGGTTCAACTTGAGATACAAAGGCCATTGCTTCACAGAAATTGTTCAAGGATTTTCTAGTTGACACTCCTTTCTCAATGTTCCCAATGACATTATCAAGTGTTAAATCTCTTGGGGTTTTCCACTCTTTTGGCAAACCTGCAGCTGCAGTAGATTCTTGTATAGCATGTGTATCAGCAATATCAAAATGAATCGATTCATTGTGATTTAAAACAGATTTAAATTCATTACTGTCAAGGTTATCAGCAGTTTTAGATAGGCTATGATCAGTTTTATCAAAAACAACATGCATTGATTCTTCTACTATAAGCAACCTTTTATTGAAGACTCTATATGCATGACCATTCAAAGCATAACCAATGTGCACACCTTCATCAGATTTAGCATCAAACTTACCAAGATTTTCTTTGCCATTATTCAGTACAAAACATTTACACCCAAATACTCTAAGGTGGCTCACACTAGGTTTTCTGCCCTTATACAATTCATATGGGGTTTTCTTAAGAATTGGTCTTATTAAGGTCCTATTTAAGACATAACCTGCAGTATAAACAACATCAGCCAAAAAATACTTAGGAAGCTTAGATTCATTTAACATGGTTCTAGCTAGTTCCTCTAGTGATCTATTTTTCCTTTCAACTACACCATTTTGTTGGGGTGTCCTAGGGGCTGAAAAAGTATGTGCTATCCCATGCTTCTCACAGAACCTCTCAAACTTAGCATTTTGAAACTCTCCCCCATGATCACTTCGAATTGATTTTATGCAGCAACCATTTTCATTTTGCAGAATTTTTGCTAATCTCTTAAAGGCAGTGTAAGCATCATGTTTATGTGCAAGAAATAGAGTCCATGTAAATCTAGAGTAATCATCCACAACAACTAAAGCATACAAATTTCCAGCCAAGCTAGTGAATTTTTGTAAGATCTTCAATCATATGTTTGGAACAACCATTGTCCAAGTACCATTGATTTTTCTTGCTTCCTATCTGCAAAACAGAACAAAGATGATACAAATGGTACCCTTTACAGTATAGGGTCCAGCACAGATTAAAACCTTCTCTTTGGTAGCCATTTTGCTAAGTTCTTAGGAACAAGATGCTTTCTAGCAATGCAAGACCTAGATGTATGACCAGATTTCATGCAGTAAAAACAGGTTACATGAGATGCCTTTTTGCCACTGTTAAAAGTTGAAAAAATTGATAACAAAAAAACTTGAAAGCTTTTTGACGTTGGTTACATTTCCAGGGGTATAACCAAGTCCATTCTTATTGAAAACAGCATTCTGTGATCCAAGGAGAGACTCAAGGTTTTCTCTTCCCGTGGTCAAATTGGAAAGGGTTTTCAGCAAATACTCCACTTGTTTTTCCAATTTTTTGCAGTTTTCACAGGTTTTAATAGAGGCATGCAAGCAAGATAGTTCAAGGCTTACCAAATCTGTTTTGGCCTTATGCAATTCTTCCTCAAGTGTTTTTACTTTAGGTGCCAACACATTATTTACCTTTTGCAGCCTATTGCATATTACAGCTAGCCTATTTGCTTCATCATGTGTTTCCTTGAAGGCAGCAAGCAAATCATCATAGTTATCAGAATCAGCAGAAAAATTACTTACTGAATCAGAGCTTGACTCCTCATCCTTCATTATGAAGCACAAATTGTTCTCCTCATCTTCTGTTGAAGAGCTGCCGGTTGAGGATGCTTCATTTTCCTCCCATGAGATGTATGCTCTTCTTCCTTTGTTCCTTTCAAATTTCTTGCTGGCAGATTTGTCCTTAGTTTGATTGTCTAGACAATCTGTTTTGATATGCCCTGTTTTCCCACATCCAAAGCAAGTATATTTAGAGGAATTTGAATCATTGGGTTTAGGATACCTTCTTTTCTGCTGGTTCCTGTTTCTGCTTTTCTTCCTCAGCAATTTGCTGATTCTTTTTGTCAGAAGGCTGATTGTCTCATCATCTTCAGCATCTTCTTTTTCTTCCTTGATCTCTCTTAGTTCAGTTGCTTTCAGTGCAAGCCCTTTGGGTTTTCTCTCTGTTGTTTCCTGCTCTTTGAGTCTTTTGAGCTCTAGCTCATGCTCCATCAGCTTTCCAAATAGTGCAGCAGTTCCCAACTTTGACAGATCACGGCTTTCAGAGATAGCTGTCACCTTTGGTTGCCAGCTTCTGTCGAGGCACTTCAATATCTTTATGTTGAGTTCCTCTCTGTCAAATTCTTTTCCCAAGCCAGTGAGGTGATTCACAATATGGGTGAATCTTTTCTGCACATCAGCAATGCTCTCCTCGGGTTGCATTCTGAACAGTTCATATTCTTGGATGAGAGCTTTCCTTGACCTTTTCACATCTTCAGTACCCTCATGAGTCACTTCTAAGACTTCCCACATCTCCTTAGCTGACTTACATTGGGATATCCTGAAGAACTCATCCATTGTCAATGCAGAGGTTATGATGTTCTTGGCCACAAGATCATGTTGAGCCTTCCTCCTTTCGGTCTCATTCCATTCTGATCTTGGCTTTACCACTTCTTCATCCTCGACAACCTGCATTGGCACATAAGGTCCATTGACCACAGCTTCCCAAATTAATGCATAAATGGATTCCATGAAAATTCTCATTCTAACTTTCCAAAATGCATAATTCATTCCATTGAGCATAGGTGGTGATCCGGTCGGTCATCGGTAGTTGACGACGTCAGCAGAAGATAATCACGTGGACCACTCGTAGGGTGACACGTGGATCGGGTGACAGAAAGGCCAGGGGAGAGGTCATCCAAAGAGGTGATCGGTGGTCAGTAGCCAGGTGGCCACCGACAGATCAGTTGGCAGAGAGGTCAGGGGACTGATCACCCAGAACGGTGATCGGTGGTCAGTAACCAAGCGGTCACCGACAGACCAGTTCCCAGATGAACACCTGGGAGCAGAACGCGAGAAGTAATAGAGCACCGATCAGTCATCGAGTGCAAGGTCATCGGGGTCTCGTGTCACACGCAGTTAAGCTGGGACTGAGGTTCCCAGCGAGAGCGTTACGCACGAACCTTGCATGAACATATCTCAGAGAATTGCGCATGAGAGTGGCCTGAGGGAGTTGGTAAACCGGTCAGTGATTGGTGACTCCCTCAACCCATTACGTGCATGGCATCGTGAAGGGGAAATCGTTTGCGCAGAGAGCAATGCTTGGTGAGTGTGCCTAGACCAGCCACACCTGGCGTTCTCCTGAGAATATGCGATTTACCCAGATAGAAGGAATGCACTAAGTTACTCCACAAGGGAATGACTTAGACACACAGAGAGAAGCGCTAGAGCCCTTCAAGTAGTGACACGTGTGTGGTTAGTTGCATGCCTCCACGTGTCATCATCTGAGAGGGGCGCGGTCCAGACAAAGGTGCACTCCGTACCGCTGAAGGTACAGACACGCGCAGACACTCCCGTTTTACTGATTCTGGAGGTACGTTGCCACAGAAAAGCACAACAGGGTTCTGACACATGCCAGAGAGGCATAACAGAATTCTGTTAGGCGCAGATACAGAGGGAGGCATAAAAGAGAATCAGAGTGAGATTCAGAAGAGAGTTTTTTCTTTCACACGCTGTTTTTACACACATTATTTCTCTAGTGATTCTGTGATCTAACTTGAGCGTCGGAGCGGCACCGGCCGCAGAGGCGCCACTGTGTCTTTTTCAGGTTCTCAGAGAGGCTATCTGCGGAGCGGACTTGGAGGGCACGTGGTGTCAAGCTGGTGAGGAAGATCGTGACGAGGCAACGCTCTTGCGCTAAGTCAACAGGCAGGATCATTTGGCGCCCACCGTGGGGCACGTATAAAACGTGATTCCCAACCATAGTTTGTGTTGGTGGTGCTTCGAGTGTTTTCTGTTCAGCTGCTCGCTATCTCAGTCGACTCCTGGAGTTTTCACCGTTTGTTTGGAGTTCTTTGAGCTGCTGAGTTTGCTGAGGAAGGATGAGGACAACGCGCTCCAGTTTAGTTGCGCCATCAACCGACGAAGATGCTGTGTCCATGACGCAAGTGATGGACATGATGAGGACGCTGCAGGAGAACGTGGCTGCATAGCGTTCTGAGCAGGAAAGGATGCACGAGGCGCTGGTGGCCTCGCAGGCAAGGAACGAAGAGCTCAACAGGATCAACGAAGAGTTGCGCAAAGCCCTTCAGGAGCGGGAGGAGCGTGCGGCAGGGGACAGATCTGCACCCCCATCCCCACCACGCAGCTTTCCTATGCCATTTTCCCAAGAGATCATGGACTCAGTAGTCCCGGCTAGCACTGTGGCAGTGAAAGCGTCTTTCACTGGGGTAGAGGACCCTGAAGCCCATCTCACGGCGTTTCATACTCAGATGATGCTCTCAGGGGGCTCAGACGCGGTGTATTGTAAGGTGTTCATGAGCACCTTGAGCGGAACGGCGTTGGACTGGTTCGTCAGTATACCCACTGGCCATATTACCACGTTCCAACAGTTTTCCAAGATGTTTGTTGAGCAGTACATAGTGAACAAGGTGCCACCTCTGGTGTCTTACGACTTGTTTGATATAAGGCAGTACCAAGGGGAGTCCTTGAAGGATTTCCTGAACAGGTTCGGGGCTCGGATAGTCCGTTTGCCAGGAAAGGACGAGGAGATGTTCGTGCACCCCTTCAAAAAGGGCGTATTGCCTGGGCCCTTTAGTGAGTCACTCATCAGGAGCCACCCGCCACGTTCGCCGAAATCCGGCGACGTGCTGTGGCTCACATCGCCGCCGAGAGCGAAGTCGCCGAGAAGAGAGGAAATGTGGCCCCAGCTAAACCGCGCACCCAGGCAAGGGTACAACCTCAGAGGGTAATGGAGGCGGCGGCGGGAAAGAGGGATCAAAGGGCGCGTCACCCTTACGACCCTAAGAAAAATAAAAGCAAGGGACCTGGGCGCCCCAGGGAGAGTAATCGGCCCCCCAGGTATGAGTTTGTGATGGGTTTGGCTGATTTGATCGCCATCCCAAACATAGCTGCCAGGCTCAAAGTGCCTGAGAAAACGACGGAGAAGATCTTGGGGGCAAAACTAGACGCATGGTGCGAGTTCCACAAGAGTTTTGGCCACTCTATCAATTCGTGTTTGGCTCTGGGGCACCTGCTCGCCGAGCTGGTCAAATGTGGTTTCCTAAAGGATTACTTGCTAGAGAAGCAAGCGGACCAAGCATCAGGGTCTCAACCGGCGAGCAGCGGAGGGCAACAGCACGAGGTCCCTATTCACGGCGAGATCCACACCATAGCTGGCGGATTCTCCGGCGGGGGGTGCACAGCGTCGCAACGAAAGAGGTATGCGAGATCGATAATGTCAGTGGAAGCCTTTGAGGATCACAACCCTATTGTGATCTCGCTCGTCACGGCGGGAAGGACCGTCCACCGGGTGCTGGTCGACCAGGGAAGCTCAGCAGATGTGATGTTTTGGCCAACCTTTGAGAAGTTACAACTGTCCCCTGATCAGCTAAGACCATATGGGGGCTGCTTGTACGGTTTTGCCGGCGACCAAGTGGAGGTGAGGGGGTATATCGAGTTGAGGACGACCTTCACTGACGGCTTGGCCTCACGAACGGAAAAGGTCAGGTACCTTGTTGTAAACGCCCCGTCAGCATACAACATACTGTTTGGGAGGCCAACGCTCAACAGAACAGGAGCTGTGCCTTCGACAAGGCACATGAAGGTCAAGCTGCCATCTATGGAGGGTATGATCATAACTATTTGCTCCGACTAGAAGGAGGCAAAGAAGTGTTATGAAAACAGCCTTAAGAACAAGAGGTCCGTGTGCCACGTAACCAGGACGCCTCCCCCTGGCACGGAGCCGGAGCGCGAACACCGACGAGCTTCGAATGCGGCGATAGAGGTGGTCACCGAGGACGACGTGCCAATGGGGAATGTAGAGGCGAGGTCGGAGAGGAACTGCACAGAGACCGCCAGAGAAACCAGTATCGCGAGGGCGCTGATCGCCAGCGAGAGGAAGCCTCAGCCGGTAGAGGAATGGCTCGAGAAGGAGATCAGTGGTAAAGTGTTTAAGTTGGGAAGAACCCTGGATAGCAAGACGCAAGACCAGATCGCCGAAGTAATTAGTAGACATTTGGATGCGTTTGCGTGGGCTGCTTCAGATATGCCGGGGATCGACCCCGATTTCTTGTGCCATCGTTTGGTAATGGACCCCCAAGTCAGGCCCATCCGCCAAAGAAGAAGAAAATTCAATGAGGAGAAGAGACAAGCGATCAAAGAAGAGACACGGAAACTACTTGCAGCGGGCCACATCAGGGAAATCCAATATCCAGAATGGCTCGCCAACGTCGTCCTGGTCAAGAAGAGCAGCGGAAAATGGCGGATGTGCTTTGACTTTACAGACTTGAACAATGCCTGCCCGAAGGACTCTTACCCTTTGCCAAGCATTGACGCCCTGGTAGACAGTGCATCAGGGTGCAAGCTGCTCAGCTTCCTGGATGCCTTCTCGGGGTACAACCAAATCAAAATGCACCCCATGGACGAAGAGAAGACCGCTTTCATGACGGAAAGGTCATGTTATTGCTACAGGGAGATGCCCTTCGGGTTGAAGAATGCAGGGGCCACGTACCAAAGGCTGATGGACAAGATGCTCGCGCCCATGCTCGGAAGGAATGTGCAGGCATACGTCGACGACATGGTCGTGACGTCCCTGGAGAAAGACAAGCACGTCGCAGACTTGGAAGTGTTATTCACCACAATAGCCAGGTACAAGCTAAAACTGAATCCTGAAAAGTGCGTTTTTGGTGTAGAAGCAGGGAAGTTTCTGGGGTTTCTTCTGTCAGAGAGGGGAATTAAGGCTAACCCCGAGAAGTGCGCCGCCATTTTGGCAATGAGGAGCCCCGCCAATGTGAAGGAGGTGCAGCAACTCACGGGGCAGATGGCCGCTCTGTCTCGATTTGTGTCGGCAAGCGGAGAGAAGGGCCACCCATACTTCCAATGTTTGAAGAGAAACAACAGGTTTGTTTGGACAAAGGGAGTGTGAGGAGGCCTTCGTAAAGCTCAAGGAATATTTGGCGAGCCCTCCAGTTCTGTGCAAGCCCCAAGACATAACACCCCTCAGGCTGTACTTTGCCATAACTGAGAGGGCGATCAGCGCAGTGCTAGTGCAGGATCAGGACCAGACCCAAAGGCCTATATATTTCGTTAGTAAGGTGCTGCAAGGCCCGGAGGTAAGGTACCAGGCCCTAGAAAAGGCAGCATTAGCGGTTGTGTTCTCGGCAAGGAGATTGCGCCATTACTTCCAGAGCTTCACGGTACTGGTGATGACTGATCTGCCGATCCAGAAGGTTTTGAAGAAGCCCGATGTGGCTGGAAGGATGGTGAAGTGAGTGGTCGAGCTTTCGGAGTTCGACATCAAGTATGAACCCCGGGGATCGATCAAAGGGCAAGTCTTCGCCGATTTCGTGGTCGAATTGTCCTTCGAGGTGGCACAAAACGCCGAGGGTGACTTTAGCTGGGTACTCTCTGTTGATGGGTCGTCCAACCAGCTGGGCAGCGGGGCTGGGGTCATCTTGGAAGGGCCCAACGGAGTGTTGATAGAGCAGTCATTGAGGTTCGCTTTCAAAGCAAGCAACAACCAAGCAAAGTATGAGGCTTTGATCGCTAGAATCTTGCTGGCTAAGGAAATGGGGGCGAGAGTGTTGATGGCCAAGAGCGACTCGCTGTTGGTCACGGGACAAGTAACTGGCGAGTTCCAAGCCAAGGACCCGCAGATGGCAGCCTACTTGGAGTACGTGCAGGAGCTAAGAAGATCTTTCGCCTCGTTTGAAGTGGTGCACGTGCCAAGAGAACAGAATGCCCGAGCTGACTTGCTAGCCAAGCTCGCCAGTTCGGGCAAGGGGGGTAGGCAGAGGACTGTCATTCAAGAAACTTTGAAAGCGCCTCGAGCATTCGTGGCAGACCACCAAGTTCTCCACGTTTGTAGATCAATGGGAGGACCGACGAGAAGTCATAGGTCCCTAACGCAGGAAACTCTGAGGGCGCCGAGGGTCAGAGCGCGCCCAGCAGAAGAAGGGGCAAGACCGATGCAGATTTGCACTGTCCACGAGCCAGACACGTGGATAACGCCTTACCAACGTTATTTAGCGGATGGTGTGCTTCCAGACTCAGCTGAGGCCAGAAAAATAAAGAAGAGCTCCAGCAAGTTTACCCTTATTGACGGCGAGCTGTACAGGTTTGGATTCACGCACCCTCTTCTTGTATGCATACATGGAGAGAAGTGCACGAGGATTATGGCTGAGCTCCATGAGGGAATTTGCGGGAGCCACATTGGAGGTCGATCGCTGGCGACAAGGACTATCCGTGCAGGCTATTACTGGCCCACGATGAGAGAAGATTGCAAGAGATACGCCCAGCGTTGCAAGCAATGCCAGCAGCACGCCGATTGGCACAAGGCACCCCCAGAAGAGCTGAAGTCGATTTACAACCCCTGGCCGTTCCATACTTGGGGAATTGACATTCTGGGACCCTTCCCATTGGCGATCAGGCAGATGAAGTACTTGGTGGTGGCGATCGAATACTTCACCAAGTGGATCGAAGCGGAGCCAGTGGCCCAGATCACCGCACACAAGGTCGAGAGCTTTGTATGGAAGAACATAGTGTGCCGGTTTGGTGTGCCTAAACGCTTGGTGTCAGACAATGGGACTCAGTTTGCAAGTCACCTATTGAAAAAGCTGTGCGAAGAGGTGGGGATACAACAGGTGTTTGCATCTGTCGAGCACCCACAGACGAATGGCCAAGTGGAGTCTGCCAATTGGGTGTTGCTGAGAGGTTTAAAGAGAAGATTAGAGAAAGCTAAGGGATCGTGGGCTGAGGAGGTACCCCGCATAGTTTGGGCATACCATACCACTGAGCAGTCTGGAACCCACGAGACCCCCTTTAGTTTGGTTTACGGATGTGATGCGATGATTCCAGTTGAAATCCAGGAAAGCTCGCAGAGATTCCAGAACTTCGTGGCGGAAGATTCGAACGAAGAAAGAAGAATGAATCTGGATTTGCTGGATGAGGTCAGGGAGGAGGCGAGAGTGAAAGCCGAAGCGGTAAAGAGAAAAGAGTTGAGCGAAGGTACAACTCTAAGGTAACGTCAAGGCAGTTTAGAAGCGGCGACCTGGTGATGAGGAAGGCCCATCAGTATGAGATGCAGAACAAGTTATCGCCCAAGTGGACGGGACCATTCAGAATAACCGAGGCGCTCGGGAATGGCGCCTACCGCTTGGAGACGTTAGAAGGAGGGGCGATTCCTCGCACTTGGAACGCAACACATCTCAAGTCGTATTACAGTTAAAGCCTTGTAAGTAAAGACGAATATGAAGAGATTCGAATAGTTTCTGTTAAAACAATTTCAAGGGGGCACTCTTTTTTCCCTAAGGAGGGTTTTTAATGAGGCCACCCAATAAAGAAGAGTTTTTCAAAGTTTAAAGCTTCTATGTTTGCATGCTTATGGCTTCGAGAGTTTTAGGAAAAAGGCCTTATTACTCGTATGTGATCTAGGGCAACAGTAAAATCGTATTGCATGCTCTCAGTTAAAGTTTTAGAGTCCCCATCGCTTTTCGGCGATCGGCGGCACAGTTAAAGTTTTAAAGTCCTCATCGTCTTTCGGCGATCGGAGGCACCAGCAATGATTAAAGACCTCAACGCCCTCGCGCGTCTTGAGGCGAGAAAGAGATAAAAGTCCTCCTCGACTTTGTGCGAGTGCAGGCGAGAACAGATTAAAAGTCCTCAGTGCGTCCAGGGAAGAGGAGATGTAACCCCTGGGCAAAGTAGAGGCACCAGATAAAGTCCTCCTCGACTTTGTGCGAGTGCAGGCGAGAACAGATTAAAAGTCCTCAGTGCGTCCAGGGAAGAGGAGATGTAACCCCTGGGCAAAGTAGAGGCACCAGATAAAGTCCTCCTCGACTTTGTGCGAGTGCAGGCGTGATCAGATTAAAAGACCTCTCTGCACCAGCAGATAGAGGCAAGATTAAAAGTCCTCAGTGCATCCAGGGAAGAGGAGATGTAAACCCTGGGCAAAGTAGAGGCACTAGATAAAGTCCTTCTCGCCGTTGAGCGAGTTTAGGCAAAGTGAGCTGAAAGGTCAGGGGTGTTTGCGACCTTAAATGGTGGGAAGGGAAGGAAAGTGCCTTTCCTCCTTTAAGTGAAACGTCAATGTTGACCCAGTAAGACCAGGTCATTGTTCTGAAACTCAGGGAGGTAGAGAAGGATCCGAAAGGCACCTCTATCCCCAGATGAGGGAGCAATGATCAGGTCAGGAAAAGAAGAAAGGTAACGTCGCCAGAACCTTATGGCGTGAAAGTTGAGACAGTGAAGGGGTTGTGCGGCGAGTACCAGATCAGAAGAGTTCCGGGCGATGACAGAAGTAGGGGGGACTTCACTTGGCAGATCAGGTAAACTGTACTTTAATACTAGTTTGAGTCAAAACCTGCTGCCTAGTAAGTGATTTCATGTTAAGGTTTGTTGCCTTAAGTTCACAAGTTTCATTGAACGTCATCGCCGAAGAGTTGATAGTTGCTCATGTTTACTTTGAGTTAACAGTTTGCCAAGTTTGTTATAAGGCTAAACAATTTGCTCGAGTTAAAAGCGGTACATGGAGTGTCAAGTTCAAGTATTGCTGAGCTCACGCAGTTGAGCAAGTTTCGCCGAACAAGGTATCACCTCTGACGATCGATGTCCTCTATGCACTTAGCGCTAGAGCGACAGAGAAGCAAAGTGAAGTACGAAGACTGATTAGTTGTCGGTGGGTACGCTGCCCGAAGAACGATGACTAATGAGTTGTTGGTGGGTACGCTGCTTGAAGAACGATGACCGATCAGTATTGCCTTGTCGGAGGAAACTTTTCCAAACAAATTCTCACACAACAAGTTGAGGCAGACAGACTACGCCTAGTCAGTCATCTAGTACAAAGCTATGCATAAGAACTGTTAAGTATAAAGCTAGGGAGTAGCTAGTCGTGATCAAGTAGAGGCCAAGATCAAAGAGTACCAGATCACGCTAAACCTAAGTTAGCTAACAGTTAGTCGTGTGCATAAAGAAAGATGAAGCTCAAGAAAGTACAAGAGAAGAAGTTTATAGCTAAAACGAGTATGTATCCACACCAAGTTTTATACAAATTCCAAGTACAAAAGGTTGTGCAGAAGTATAAAATTACAAAAAAAAAGGGGAAAGGAGCTTAAGGAGGAGGAATGAGCTTTCCATCCACCACTTCATGATAAATGCTGAACTGGGAGAGGTCCAGATCCGGGAGAATGCATTTGATCTGCTCGAGTGCCAGCTCGAACCCATCAGCAAGGGCTTCAGTGCCCACGCCCATAAGGTCAGCCTTCTCCACTTCGAGCTTTTGCTTGGAGGCCTCCGCAGCATTCTTCTCGGTGGTAAGGGAAGCAATGGAAGAAGCAGCCTCTTCCAACTGGCCCTTTGCCTCAGACAGCTTGCTCACCACCTCCTCGAGCTTCTTCTCCCCTGTAACGGTCGCTTCTCTGGCAGACTCGAGATCCCTCGCCAGTTGTGAGTTCAGTTGGCGTAGGGAGGAAGTCTTGGCCTCCAGGTGGGTCACCTTTGCCCCGCAACTCCACCACCTCGCAGTCCAAGACATTGATGGCTTGCCCCATCAAGATCTCAGTCTTGATGGTCTCTTGGACCTGCGCTAGGTACTCTCCCCTGGTTTTCTCCACCATACCCCTCATCAGCTCTACAGATCCTTGAGCAGCCTCAAAGTCACTTTGCAGTGACTCCTTGTCATGCTCAAGCTCCTTAATCTTTTTCTCCATCATTAGCTGCTTGCAGTGCTGGGTGGAAAACTCCAGGGAAAGCACTATCTGCTTCGCCAGGTGCATGTCCACCTCCTCCCCGTTCCACTCGATGAGCTCCCGGCTGCGAATGAGCTGTCGAACCAGAGCAATGACTCGGCTGAAGTTCTCATTGGTTGCTCCAGAGCCGCTGGGTCGAGAGCTGGCCCCCCCACCTTCAGCGGTAGCGGCGAAGGTTGGCAGTGGTAGTGGCGACACGAGAGGTCCCGGGAGATCCCCCGAGCGAGCAGAATCGCCCCCAACAGGTGGAGAGGATTGACCAAGTGGTTGGCCTGCTGGGGAAGGAAATGGTGATCGAGGAGTTGGGGATGGCAGCTGTTGAGGAGAGGGAAGGCTTGTTGCCACTGGGGTAGGTTGAATGGAAGGAAGCGAGGGTGAACCTTCCTCTATCTCCACTACCTCAACCTCCCCAGGCTGAAGAAATGAAGCCCCCCCAACCGCTGGAAGTTTCCTCTTGCGGTGTACAAGAGGAGAGCCTGAGCTCTCCTCTTCGGTTGAGGGAGCAGCAGCAGCAGATGAAGGAAAGGCCGCCTTCACCAGCTTCCTTATCTTCCTTCCTGGCTCGGGGCCTTCAGCTGCCACATCCGAGAGAGGAGGGGCGGCGATAGGATCGGTGGTGGAGGAAGAGGAGCCAGTCCCTTTGGCCCCCTGGAGTCTGGCAAGCTCCAACAAAGCTTTCCTCCTTTCCTTCCCTGACATCGTATCTGCATCGAAGGGAAAAAGAAGAGTTAGATGGCATCGTTATGCAAGTAAGTCAAAGTGTATGCAAGCATGCATGAGGATGTGCAAGTATCCTAGGAGGTGAAAGAAGAAGAGCCTACCTATGTATTTCTTCAAAGCCAACACATCAAACTCATGTTTGATGAGAAGAACAGAGTTGTACTTGGCCCCCAGGAACAGCCCACAGAGCTCGCGCTCGTAGGGGGCCATGGCTTCGAGATCCCGGGGTTTCTTGAACTCAACCCCAGAAACCCAGTAGAGGGGGTACCCCTCGAGCAAGGTTGGACTTTGTGGGGTGGCAGATATCATATAGAACCTGCCTTTCCAATCTTTGAAGGATTGCTGATACAGGCCCAAGAGCACCCGTCCAGCAACCCCATTCAGACTAACCCAGGACCTGTCCCCAGGGTTCTTCGGCTCGAAGAAGTAGAGGAACACGTCCACGGAGGCGTTGTGCCCGAAGTAATTGCAGAGGATTTCAAATGCCCGGATGAAAGCCTAGGCATTTGGATGGAGTTGGCAGGGTGCGACGTTCAGCTCCATCATCACCTCCTTCTCGAAAAAGGTGAAGGGTAGGCGCAGCTTCAACCTCTTGAAGCTGGCGGAGTAGACGAAGGTGAAGGGCACCCCATTGGTGGCCCTATCGTCCGCGCAGATGGGCATCCCTCGAGGAGGAATGCAGACGCGGATGTTGAAGTCATTTTCCCGATCGATGGCGCAAGAGGGCTCGTCCGGGTCGCTGCTCAGGAGGGATTTTAGGTGCCCCTGCGGCAGTAAGGTAGAGGTTTCGGCGAGCAACGCCAGGGGAACCCAGTCATAGACCCTGGCGTTGTCGTGGTAGGAGGTGGCAACGGGTGGTGGTGGAGCTGGAGCACTTGCGGAAGGCTGTGCACCAGAAGACGAGGCGATGATTCGAGCGATTTGTTTCAAGCGAGCCATTGATAGATAGCTGTAGTGGAGGAAAAGTGAAAAGTCAGAATGAATGGAAGGAGAGGGAATGATGAATAGTCGGTGAAATATAGAGGAGGGAAAGGAGAAAGAAAGGTCCAGGTGGGAAGAGGAAGAGGAAGAGGGAGAAGCAGAGAGCGGAGTGAAGAATGCGAAAACCCTAGCGTGGGTCGAGAAGAGGGAAAACGGAGAAGATGGATGCATGATGATGAAAGGAACAAATGCAATCGATGAAAGAGCCTGAATGGACCAAGAGAGAAGAAAAACCATACCTTTGAATGATCGCGAAAGTTCTGAAGGTAGAAAGCTGGAAGAAAGGTGGAAGCGCAGAGAGGGAATTCGCAGAGAGTTTGGGGGTTGATTGAAGAAGATGAAGAAACAGTAAAGGCACGCGCCTATTTGAAAAGGGGAAGCGCTAGCGACACTCCACGCTGACCGTTGATGCGCTCACGTGTCGCGAGATTAAGAGAGGTAGTCGAAACGTTAAAGGGCAGCACGTGAGGTAGCACGTGATGTGGCCCCACTTGCCACGTGGACTGAGGGCGCGACCACTTAGTCTCTTCGCTGAGAACGAGTTCACAGCTCGAGACTGAGGGGCTTATGATCCGGTCGGTCATCGGTAGTTGATGACGTCAGCAGAAGATAATCACGTGGACCACTCGTAGGGTGACACGTGGATCGGGTGACAGAAAGGCCAGAGGGGAGGTCATCCAAAGAGGTGATCGGTGGTCAGTAGCCAGGTGGCCACCGACAGATCAGTTGGCAGAGAGGTCAGGGGACTGATCACCCAGAACGGTGATCGGTGGTCAGTAACCAAGCGGTCACCGACAGACCAGTTCACAGATGAACACCTGGGGGCAGAACGCGAGAAGTAATAGAGCACCGATCAGTCATCGAGTGTAGGGTCATCGGGGTCTCGTGTCACACGCAGTTAAGCTGGCACTGAGGTTCCCAGCGAGAGCGTTACGGACGAACCTCGCATGAACATATCTCAGAGAATCGCGCATGAGAGTGGCCTGAGGGAGTTGGTAAACCGGTCAGTGATTGGTGACTCCCTCAACCCATTACGTGCATGGCATCGTGAAGGGGAAATCGTTTGCGCAGAGAGCAATGCTTGGTGAGTGTGCCTAGACCAGCCACACCTGGCGTTCTCCTGAGAGTATGCGATTTACCCAGATAGAAGGAATGCACTAAGTTACTCCGCAAGGGAATGACTTAGACACACAGAGAGAAGCGCTAGAGCCCTTCAAGTAGTGACACGTGTGTGGTTAGTTGCATGCCTCCACGTGTCATCATCTGAGAGGGGCGCGGTCCAGACAAAGGTGCACTCCGTACCGCTGAAGGTACAGACACGCGCAGACACTCCCGTTTTACTGATTCTGGAGGTACGTTGCCACAGAAAAGCACAACAGGGTTCTGACACATGCCAGAGAGGCATAACAGAATTCTGTTAGGCGCAGATACAGAGGGAGGCATAAAAGAGAATCAGAGTGAGATTCAGAAGAGAGTTTTTTCTTTCACACGCTGTTTTTACACACATTATTTCTCTAGTGATTCTGTGATCTAACTTGAGCGTCGGAGCGCCACCGGCCACAGAGGCGCCACTGTGTCTTTTTCAGGTTCTCAGAGAGGCTATCTGCGGAGCGGACTTGGAGGGCACGTGGTGTCAAGCTGGTGAGGAAGATCGTGACGAGGCAACGCTCTTGCGCTAAGTCAACAGGCAGGATCAGGTGGTCTATTAACAGCAGATCCTTCAGCAAAAAGCACATTAAACTCATACATTATTACAAACAAACTTGATTAAAATACAAGTCCTAGCTCTTGATACCAATTGTTGGGTTTAATAGTGCCAAAGTTCAAGAGGGGGGGTGAATTGACCTTTTAAAACTTTCTCGCAGAAACAGTGTTTAACATAGTTTTACAGAAAATAAATCGATTTATGTGAAAAAGAACAGATTTATTTCAACACTGTTTTTGTTTGAAAAGCTTTTAATACAACAAGGTTAATCACAAGATTATGCAGATAGATTTTCCAGATGCACACACACAGATATCAGATTGAAAAACAGTGAAACACAAAAACAGCAAACCTTAATTCCAATTCGTGTGATTTAGGTTCAGTTAAAGGCTTGACAATTAGTGAGACAATCTATCACACACAACCTGTTTTATTAGCCTTTAACAGATTATCAGTGTTCTTATTGAAACCAGACATTTTTCCAAAAATTAAGAACAATGAATCACAGAACAGCAAGCTTCAACTTTAAGCAATTGTTTAAGGTTCAATTAATAGCTTTGATAATTTCTTGAGCAACCTATCACAGTCAATCTGTTCCAGTGGCTTTTAGCAGATTTTATATGTTCTTATCAGAATCAAACAACTTTTTCAGAAATTAAGAACAGTTGGCACAGTGCCCAGAAAAAACAGATTTATTTTCAATTGAACAGATTTATTTCTTTGCTGTTTTATCAATTATGCAGAAACGAAATTGCAGAGAGTGAGAGAGAATGAACACAAACAGTTATACTGGTTCACTCAACTGAGCTACATCCAGTCTTCACCAAAACCAGGTGGAAATCACTAAAACACAGTACAACCAAGTACAATTCCCACTGTTCTTGAAACCTACAAGAACTTAGGTACTCTTGCTGAAAAAACCTATTTCAGCTCACACACACACACTCTCCAAGAAAACCTATCAAGAAGAGTGTTCAACCAAACTATTACAAGCAATGAGAAGTGAAACGACTACACCTGATTGAGGATACAAAGATCTGCCTTAAACCAGTAGGCAAGATTGCTAGAACAGTAGCTGCACCTCACACCAAGCTTTTGGAACCAAACCAAGAACAAGCACTTTGTGATTTTCAAAATCTTTGAAGAATAAATGCTAATCCTTTGTAAACTTTTGATTCTCTGCTGTAAAACTTGTTTTTGCAAATGTATGAACGATCTTAAAACTCAGAAACAAGTTTTCATTTTATAGAAAACCAACTTATAACAGATTTTTGAAAAACAGTTAAAGGTGTTTTAAAATGAACAGATTGAAAATAAAATGAACAGATTTATTTTCAAAAAGCAGTTAGAGAATTTGTTAAGTGAGGAGACTTAGTCAACCATTCTGGTGCAGAGATAAAACTGAAAACGTTTAAGCTTGACATGGCACCAGAGACAAAAAGAATCTATTCATTTACAGATGAACAGATTTATTTTTCAAAACGAAAACAGAGAAAGTTTAACTATTTCAAACTCAGTCGTTTTGAAAAGAAGAAGACTTAGTCAAAATACCTGATGCACAGAATCTAATTTCCACAAGACTTAGCCAAGGCATCAGTTTAAAAAATGAATCTGTTTATTTAGAAAAGAACAGATTTATTTTTATGCAGTAACGTGTTTTTTGTAAAACATGTGAAAAAAAGTTTAAGAAAACTTATGCTTGTTCTTATCACATGGCCAGTGGTTATGAGGTGAGTTACTCAGCAAAAAGCTCACTCTTAGACAACCTCTAAACACTACCTAAGACACACTTAAAGCAAAGCAAAATACAAATGAAATGTACATAGAAGTCTTCATCAAACACAATCTTGAAGGGGCAGCAACCATCTTAAACAGCTTGTGGTACAAGCTTTGTAAGCTTCATGACCAGCCCTTGCTCCTATAAAAGGAGGGCTTAGGTTCTTCATAATGCAGATTTGGAATTTGTAGTATCAAAACTCTCCCAAATTGGTGATTGAGTGTAGTGAGAACTTGTCTTCTCATCTTCCTAGTCTCATCTTGAGTGCCTTGGTTCTCTCAAGTGGCGGCATTGCACACTTATCTTGGAGCATTCACACTTCAAGTGGTGTGTTCATCAACCAAGAACTACAACCACATAAGTCCTCTTTCTTCTCCATCTTCTCATTCCATTTCCGTGCCTATTTGAATTCCTAAACATGTCTTAGGTTCCTTTCTTGCTTTCTATTTGGTGTTCTTGCTTATTTTCATGTTTCAATCGGTTCATCTTCTTTCTCCTTGGATTTGTTCAGTGCATTTCAGTTTTGAAGCATTTTAATCGGTTCATTTCATTTGTTATGCAATTTAATCGGTTCATTTGCATTTTTACATCTTTTAATCGGTTCAATTGGCAAGAAATGGGTCTTCCATGTGAGTTTGGTGTTTGGTGCAAGTTTTGGTGAGTTTTTGAAACATAGAACATTGATCCAATTCTATTAAAAGTGCCTAAGCTATCTCCAACTCAAGTTGATTCTTTGGTTCATTGGCGTACGTGCTTCGCGAGATACTGACCCATACCACTCGTGGGACCCTGATTACGTGGCACCAATATTACCACTGATCGGTACAGAAGCTCCCAGTCTCGAGCTGTAACTTGTTCAGCAAAGAGACTAAGTCCTTGCCTTTGGTGACCTACATGGCTCTGTATGACAGGACATGAATATTGCACCAAAGTGACGTCTTTCTGAGCCTGTTTTAATACGTACACGTGTTTTGATCAACATCTAGGGCTTAACGTCGCTTACGCTTCTTTGTTTCCTTTAAATGTTTGAAAACGCCTGCGTCCAATCACTGTTCCATCATTCTTTGAAACACTCTTGATTGCTTTGTCTTCTTCCCAGAGCACTCTCGCGTTTTCCCTACAAACTCCAGCATCTTCATCCTATCTGATCAGAAGGTACGAACTTTGATCGTTGATCGCACTTATCTATTAATTTTGATGCTTGATAATTGTATGGGGTTGTTTAACTTTTTGCATTTCACTCATCCTCTGTTCCTTTTTTATGGGTTTCCTTCGAGTTAGGGTTCAAGAAACCCAGGACTCTCAAGGAGTTGATTCCTGTTATCGTACTGTTATGTTTGCGCATTCGCATGTTTTATCCCTGCATTTTCCAACCTCTTGTATTATGAAATTTGCACGCATGGATGGTTCTGAATGAAGAGAAACGGGCCAAGCTAGCTGGTATCCTGACTCGCTGTCGAGGGATGTTTGGGGGTGCGGGCACCTCTAGCCCTCATGCCCTCGCTTCAGCCACTGTCGCGCCCTCTTCTACTCCCTTCACTCCTGCAGTTGCGGTTCCTCTCACTGCTACCCAAGCGTCTCCTGCTCTATTTTCTTGCGAAAAGGTAGTGGAGATCGAATCTGATGAGGACTCCGCTGAGGGGCCAATATCTAAGAGGCTTAGGCCTACGACGGCGACGGCCTCCCATTCCTCTACTGTCGGTCACTCGGCATCGCCCCGTGACCGAGCGCCAAGCGCTCCCTCCTTCCTTGACCTCTTCGATGGTGGGACGACTGCTTCTGTGACTCCACCTGCCCTCGAATTGCCCACTGTCCTACAGCATGCCCTCAAAGGCTTCCAACTAGAGCTGACGGTGGACTCGGATGAGGCCGCTGCGAGGGAAAGGCTGGGCTTCAACTTTGGGGCTCTTCTTGCTCAGTCCAATGCCCTCATAACTAGGCCTGAAGCGAGGGTGGCGTTGGTAGAGGCCAAGACTAAGGAAGAAAGGACCCTGCTCGCGCGTTCGTTTGCTTTCCGCGAGACCGCATTGAAGTAGAAGTTAGCTTGCCTCCGCCGTTCTGAAAAGGATCTCTCTAAGCAACTTCATGACAAGTGCCAAGAGGTTGTCGAGCTGGAGGTAAGAATCCTGCCCCTGCAAATCCGGGTCTTTGAGTTGGAAGAGACTGCTGAGGCATCCAAAGCCAAGATGGCGGGGCATGAAAAAAGGTCCATCAATCGAGAAGTGCAGTTGGGCCGTGTGGAGGCTGAGCTCCTTCAACAAGCCAAGAGGTTCGAAGAAGCCGAGGCTGAGCTGACCGAAGATGTTGTTGATGCTTACGACGCGAGGTTCGAGGACGCCCTTGCTCAGGTTGCCTGTGTGCACCCCGAGATGGACGCTTCACCTTTCGCAGTATCAAACCGTTTTGTAAACGGGTATATCGTTCCACGGATTCTTCCTTAACATGTATTTGGTTGTCAGACAAACAGTTTACTATCCACCTGTAACTTTACTTTCTCAGACATATAACTGCTTTTATTTCCTTAAATCGAAAACTGTTCTTTAACTCACTCAACTGCTAACTCGTGGTGGCTGGCACCGTGATGTTTCTTCTAGCGTTCTTTGATACCCCACCTGATGGAAGAGGCCCCAACACCAATCCATTGAAAGGCCACCAAAATGTCAAATTGAGGCAACCACTAGAGTTATGGTCAAAGAGGGGTCAAGATGACGCATTCTACATGTCATAAATTCTAGTGTAGATTAGATTTTAATTTCTTGTCAAACTTAGATTAGGAATTTTATTTGTAATTTTTCCTTTGATGAAATTTGGCACCTAAAAACCAACCTTGGTTAAATTAGGATTTCTAAAACACCTAATTTTAACCAAGGCCGGTTATGTTTAACCAAGGAACATTTTCCACATATTTCATATTTAACATGTGCTAAATGTTTTCCATCACATGTTAAATATGCTACATGTGCTCCATATGCTATGTCTAAAAATGGGCGCCACTTTCAAAGTTCTTTTCATTTGAAATTCCCTCCAATTCTCTTTTCATATTTAGCCCACTCTTGCTATATATAGAGGAGCTTCGGTCATGTAAATTTAAGATTTATACATGAGTGAATTGCTGCCAAAATTGTGCCAATATCACTCTTTGCCCAAAACCTCCTAGGCTAGGCTTTTAATCTTCACAAATTCGCCCTTTTCAAGTAGAGTTGGCCTCACCACTCTCAAATCCTACCTATCATGCACCTTCAAGATCACCACCACTCTTAGGAAGACCTTGTTTCATCTCCAATCCATGTAGCTTCTGCAATTCATCAACAAAACCGAAAATAGGAAGGCACAAATCCATCATTTGGTATCATGAGCTATGGTTCTTCAAGAGCTAAGTGTGCCTTCTTCTTTTCATTTTAATTTTTGTGTTTGATTCTGGATTCCTTGATGTTCATCACTTCCATATTGTCTTGCTGTTTTTTAATTTTCGTTTTGAATTTGTGTGCTGTTTGAAATTCCAATTGGTGCTTCTTGTTCAATTGTTCTTGAGCAATCCTTGTGCAATTTTGTGTAGGATTCCATATAGTTTGTGTTGTTGTTCTGTTTTTGTTTTATTTGAGTCTTTATTGCAATTTTAATTTTTTCATATTATGTTCATTTGAGTCATTTTGATTTTTGAATCCAATTGTGTTTTATCTAAGTCATGTTTCTCCTAATTTGTCATCAAATCCATGTAGTGCTGATTTTGTTGATAATTTTGGTTTCTTGATTTGATTTGAGTCCAGATTTATAATTCTATGTTTGTTGATCCTTTAGTGCATTTTGCTTTTTTAGTTTGAGTTCATATTTGTATGCTAGATCCATACAAATTCATATACATTCACTCCATTGTGTTTTTGAAGTTCTTCAATCTGTTTTTAATTCCATAATTAGGATTACTCTGTTTTTCAAATTCTGTGCTGGCTGTTTTTTTGTTATGAAATTAAAATACGTTGAAGAAAGATTATGAAAATGTGGATCTATACAGATTGATGTATTAGAAAATCAAGAAAAAAAAGAATCATATCAAAAGACAAAACAGAGAAAAAATGATAAATCAAACAAAAAAAGTGTGCATCCTGGCGCCAAAAGAAACGGTAATTGGACAAGAATTTTGAAAAATTTATCACAATTATTTGGTGCATAATTTTGGTGTGATTCCAGCGCCAAAAGTTTTCTAAGACCTCGAATTGTTTTTGGATCAAATTTCAGAATCCAATTTCAAATAGCCAGCTCATCATAAATTTTATAAGTCACGCTTTTTGGACCTAAAAAATTCCAATAGTACTGTTTTGGTTTTTCTAATCAATTCTAGTTCCATTCTCTAGGTTCAATTTGTGTGCTACCTTTTGTTGAGTGCCTAGTTTTATTGTTTGTCCAAAATTATTCAATACTCCTTCTAGTTGTGTCCTATAAATCAAATCCATTTGTTGTTGTCCTATTTTTTTAAATTTGAATTGTTTCTTGCTTTCATTTCTTGACCTCTAAATTGATTGGAGAACAAAATCCAAATTGGTGCTTGTTAAGTGGAATTAACCTTGTGGTGAGTCTATCCCTACTTAGTAGGTACTGTTTTGAAGATTTTAATTGGCTAACCATAAGAGGTTAAGGCAAGGAGCTGCAACAAATACAAATATAAATACAAACACATACACTTTGTAGAACACAACAAGGAAGATCAATCACAAGCCAAGGAGTGCATAGTTTAGGAAATCTAAATTTTATTTTGTGTAATTCAATTTCTTTGTATTTCTTTGAGTTGTAATTACATTCAACTTTGATTAATTAGTGGATTAATCACGTGTAGACGGTGAGTGTGTCTTCAATGGCTCCAAGTGTCTAGAAGCCTCACCTTAGGAATCGTCTAGTTTAAAGCTCTCTAGTTAGCAATCTTTAATTTGTGCTTAGTTAATTTCTTTACTTTAATTACTTATTTTGCATTGTTTAATTGCTTTGCATTGTTTTCCTTTGCATAAAAATTAACTTTTCATTCCTAATTGTGATCTACGTAAATTACTTAGAAAAAGAATTGTGTGAAGTCTTGAGGGATAGGTTTTGGCAAGGAAAGACTTGGTACTTAAGAGATCATAGTGATCCACCTCTCTTTCCTGGAAAGCTACCTTCATTACTTTCCTTTTTCTTTCTTGAAGTAACATACTTTTAACACAAAGCTTTAGTCATGTCAACTCACTCTTCTAAATCTAGTGAAAGTGATATAAAGTCCATTAAAACTCTTTTAAAACAATTAGCCAAGGACTTTTCATCATTCTCATATAGACAATTGGAACATGAGGCACAAATCAAAGAGTTGAAAATGGCTAAAAAAAAGGATGAAAGATCTAAAAACTATTCACATTCATCTAGTTCTCACAATCATGAATCTTTTAGGGAAGAAAGTCTTAGGATAAATGAATATTATCAACCACCCCCTAGGAGAACTAGAAGAGAAAGAAAAGAACAAGAGAGCCCAAGAGAGGTTAGGGTAGATCTACCTCATTTTCATGGAAAAGAAAACGTAGAAGCCTATCTAGATTGGGAAATGAAGGTAGAACAATTGTGCGATTGCCATAGAGTAAGTGAGGAAAGAAAGGTACCCTTAGCCACCCTAAGTTTTCGAGATAATGATGTGTATTGGTGGAATGCTCTTGAGAGTAAAAGGCGCCTTCATAAGGACCCTCCCATAGAGTATTGGAATGATCTTAGGGGAGCTTTAAGACGCCACCATATTCCCTCCTACAACAATAGGAAGTCAATGGACAAACTCCAAGGACTTCATCAAAAAAATCTAAGTGTAGAAGAATATTGGCAAAAGATAATGCTATATATAATAAGGGCAGGGATTATTGAGGACAACCATACCACCATATCTAGGTTTTTAAGTGGTCTCAAACTTGAGATAAGAAACAAAGTTGAACTTTTACCCTATAAAGATTTAAATGACTTGATTCAACTTAGCATTAAACTTGAAAAAAAAATTTGAGAAAACAATCAAGTCAAAAACAAAGTTCATACTCTGTATCTTATGACAAGGATGAGTTCCAAAGAGGGGAAGAACATATAAAAGAAGCATCTCTAAAACATTCCCAAAACCTAGCCGAGCATATCTCACACACTCAAGCTAAAGAAATTCAATGTTTAGAATGTCTTGGTAAGGGTCATTTAGCATCTAATTGTTCCACTGAAAGATCTATGATCTTAAGGAACAAATATGAATATAGTAGCCAAGAAAAAGAAACTAGTGAGAGTGAAGAAAATGAGAAAAAGAAGAAGAAAGAAATAGAAAAGCCAAGTGAGGGGTTGTGAGAATCTAGAAAGAATGAGGAATATCTTACAACATCCCTTACAAGCATAGTAAAAATAGAATCTTTAAAGAGGGATTGCATAGGTAAATATATAGTAGTTTATGATTACCTAAGCCACCTTAGGGATGTTTTCTTAGTGTTTAGGGCTAATAGTTTTTTTGCTAATAGTGATAAATGTACTTTCTATGTTGATAGTGTAGTGTCTTTGGTTTTTATAGCTAACAAAAATGGGGTACATATTGACCCCGAGAAAATCAAAGCCATCCAAGAATGGCCAACACAACAAAATGTAGGAGATGTTAGGAGTGTTCATGGTCTAGCAAGTTATAAAAGGAGAATTTATCCTAACTTCTCAAGTCTAGCTTCACCACTCAATGAGTTAGTGAAGAAAGACACTCCATTTTGTTGGATGGAGAAGCATGAGCAAGCCTTTCAAAGGTTGAAAGCTCAACTCACCAATACACCCATTATAGCTTTACCAAACTTTGTAAAAACTTTTGAGCTAAAGTGTGATGCATTGGCAGTAGGAATAGGTGTTGGGTTGTTGCAAGGTGGGCACCCAATTGCATATTTTATTGAAAAACTTCATGGTACAATCCTCAACTATCCCATCTATAACAAAGAGCTCTATACACTTGTGAGGGCCCTGCATGAGTCTTTAAAATCTTTAAAGAGTCAACACAAGTTAAAAATACATGCAAAGTGGATGGGATTTCTTGAGCAAATTCCATATGTTTATCAAATACAAGAAGGAAACTACAAATATTGTGGTGGGTGCTCTATCAAGGAAACATGCCCTATTTTTAAAACTTGGAGCCCAAATTCTTGGATTTGATAACATACCTAAACTTTATCAAGATTTTGCAACCACTTTTGCTAAGTATCAACATAGAGCACATGGTCGGTTTTATGTTTACGAGGGGTACTTATTTAAAGAAGAAAAAACTTTGCATACCCCAAATAACATATAGAAAACTCCTTGTAAATGAGTCACATGAAGGAGGATTCATAAGTCATTTTGGAGTTGATCAAACTCTTGAGCTTTTGAAGGAAAAGAAAATTATGAACTCCTCCCTAAAGAAAATAGAAAAACAAAAAGAATGGCAACTTCATAAAATTGGTTTTTATAGTGCTCAAACTAACACATTTGCTATGTTTGATGATTCCCATAGATGGACGTTTGATCCGGGAGGATGAGCATAATTGTCAAAGCAAGAGGCTGCTATCCGAGATCGACCCTATGGATCTGAGGATAGATTTTCTCAACAAGGAGGAGATGATGGACACCATCCAGCCACTTACATCCCTCTACTAATGACGACGACGAAGCCTTGGATTTGAGAACATATCCTTTCAAGAGGGAGGGGATGATGGAAGAGGCCCCAGCACCAATCCATTGAAAGGCCACCAAAATGTCAAATTGAGGCAACCACTAGGGTTATGGTCAAAGAGGGGTCAAGAGGACGCATTCTACATGTCATAAACTCTAGTGTAGATTAGATTTTAATTTCTTGTCAAAATTAAATTAGGAATTTTATTTGTAATTTTTCCTTAGATGAAATTTGGCACCTAAAAACCAACCTTGGTTAAATTAGGATTTCTAAAACACCTAATTTTAACCAAGGTCGGTTATGTTTAACCAAGGCACATTTAGTACATGAGTGAATTGCTGCCAAAATTGTGCCAATATCACTCTTTGCCCAAAACCTCCTAGGTTAGGCTTTTAATCTTCACAAATTCGCCCTTTCCAAGTAGAGTTGGCCTCACCACTCTCAAATCCTACCTATCATGCACCTTCAAGGTCACCACCACTCTTAGGAGGACCTTGTTCCATCTCCAATCTGTTTAGCTTCAACAATTCATCAACAAAATCGAAAATAGGAAGGAACAAATCCATCATTACCCTCACTGTAAGGAGGGGTTTAACTATCAACTAGGATGTTCCTCATTGGCGCTCTCACTCGACAGGGGAGGTGTTCTTCTATGAACCTACCTCTGCACTCACGAGGCCTCTACGCAAGGGAAACAAACCCTCAACTAACCTCAGCTTCGTTCAAGGGCGAGAAGGATTTATCTGATGAATTATTTCGTTCAACCTTAGCGCTTTCACTAGAGAGGGGAGGTGTTCTCTTATGAACCTACCTCTCCGCTCACAAGACTTGTAACGCAAGGAAAACAAGTCCTTAACTGACCTCGGCTTCGCTCAAGGGCGAGGAGGATTTATCTGGCGAACTATTTCGTTCAACCTTGGCGCTTTCACTCGAGAGGGGAGGTGTTCTCTTACGAACCTACCTCTCCCCTCGCAAGACTTCTAACGCAAGGAAAACAAGTCCTTAACTGAATTGTACATAACTCGAGAAAATATTTCTATCGAAATTTATTTGGTGACCTCATTAAAAAACCCTTATAAGGGAAAAAAAGTGTCCCCTAGTACCATGTACAATGTTATTGCTTAACTGAAATAAAACTTGAAGCCAGCCACATTTCATGTGCGAGGAATCGGGCCTCGTTTCAACATCTCAAGTCTGCATGTTTTGTTCCCGATGACCTCCACTACTCTGAAAGAACCAGTCCATACGGGGGAGACCTGACATGAAACCAATGGGGCTGCCTTCTCTAGTACCGGGTGTCTTTCCTCAGGTCTTTGTCGTACTCTGCCCACTGAGCATATGAGCTTTTGAAAATGGTCATATTTTTGAACAAGGACTGAAATGATTGCCTGATCGATTACCACTAGATACAAACTAAATGACGTGCTTGGCTGTGGTTTGCACAGGACTGGAGGGTTGGCTAAGTACTCCTTCAACCTAATGAACGCCTCTTTACACTCTTGGTAAGGGAGGTCGCCCCCTCCTCCAACTAATGCAAATCCAGACAAGACAGGCATGTGCCTCGCCAGTGTGCGCCTTTCTAGGTTTGTCTTCATACCATGCTCAGTGAGCAAGGAACCCAGAAACTTCTCTAGTTCTATTCCGATCACACCCTTCTCGGGGTCCGGTTTCAGCTTGTACTCAGCTATCTTTACGAACAGACCTTCTAAGTTAATTAAGTGTCGTTCCTTCGCCCTCTGATGGACAGGTCGGACCTTGACATTCAGATCCTGCGCCGTTTGATCGGGGGTGTCGCTAGGCTTGGAGACCTTCCCTCTAATCTCTCTTTCCCCTGGGTCGCCAAACGGATCATGTCTGCTCTCCTGGGCTATCTTCCCGCGGGCAATTTCTGCTTTGGTCCACGCAGTTTCGGTGCAACTGACCTCGGGCTGGGGGACCTCCTTTGTGTTTGATGGTCTAGTAGTGACCATGAATACCCCTCTCTTTGTTTTGAGGTTGTTATAGTAACATCTCTTAGCATCCTTCTGATCTGACTTGATGGTAATCACCTTTCCTGCCAAGTTAGGAAGCTTCATCTTCATGTGCCTCGTTGACGGCACCGCCCCCAACCTATTCAGCGTAGGTCTGCCCAACAACATGTTATAAGCAGAGGAGGCATTGGCGACAAGGTACCTGAAGCTCTCCGTACGTGACGCGGTACCATCCGTAAAGGTGGTCCTCAGCTCTAAGTGGTCGCGCACCTCTACATGGTCTCCCATGAAACCGCACAGACAGCCACCATAGGACCTCAGCATGTCAGGGGACAATTGCAGTTTGTTGAAAGTCGTCCAGAACATTAGGTCTACCGAGCGTCCCTGATCTACTAGCACACGGTGCACCTTCGTTCCTGCGGTTACCACTAAGATCACCACCGGGTCGTTTTCATGGGGAACAACATCCTGAAGGTCGGCCTTGGTGAAGACTAGGTTGACATCGAAAGCATCGTCGGTCCTTTGTGTTGAACCGAGTGTGTTCAAGCTTTGAAGAATCCAAACCCTTTGAAGGATGATGAAAGGCTGGTTGTGCTTGTTGTTGTTGAGCTGTCTTTTAGATAGGTTATGGGGTAGAATTAATGTATAATACACTCTTGATTGAATCCAAAGCATAGGCATTCTCAATTCTTTTAAAAGAAAAGTGTTTTTCAAACTAAGTGAAAAACAACCTGTTGTTTTGTCGAAACAACCGATTGTTTTATACTTAGGTGTTTTTAGAAAAGGTTGAAAACTGTTTTTATGGTTGACTTGCTGTCAAAACCAAAACAATCGATTGATTCGTGGAAACAACCGATTGTTTGTTTTGGTACCATAACAGAAAACTGGTTTATGCTTTGACTGAGCATTAGATTCGCATCATCAAAGAGCACATACAAAAGGCAATGAGGTTAAGTGACTATCACTATCCATATGTTGTTTTGATTTTTTAAATTTTTGTTGTATTTTGAAGTAAATATGAGATATTTAAGAAATACCTTAACCCGTATACAAAAATTCTCCCTAAGCACACCCCTCCTACTATCAATGAACCTATACAATGTCCCTTTTATTCTAGGATCCTCACTTGTGTCAGCCAATAAAATGCGCTTATAACTTATCCATATGTATGTACCTATAGATCCATCTACATGTAATTATATATGAATTTATATGTAAATAATTATATTGTCAATTTATCTGTATAAGCAATTATATTTGCAAATAAAATCACATGAACTTACCCATACATTTAGAAATCCTCAAGTATTTTACTTGCAAATTCTTTTTCATTGGTAATTCATTGCAAGTTTTATCTACAAATTTCTTATATTAACTATGTATTAATTTTCCATTATTGTGAAACTAATAAGATTAAGGCATATGTTTTTATTATTATCAATGGTATATGAAAACAGCTTCTTCTACATGTTAATAAGATGTTAATATATATTGGAACCTAATTGAAATATTCCTTCAAAACTTTTAATACCCAAAAAAAATAGATATCCATATAATGGACATGAAAAAATTATCTTAACGTAATTACAAAATAATAAGAAACATAAAGTTCCATAAAAAAATAATTAAAGAATACACAATATCATATTAAAGTTGTATTTCATCCTTTAATTAACCATTTAATAATTAAGGGATACACAATAATAATAAAAACAATAGAGATATCGTCACTTTCGAAAGAAATGAAACAACATCAAACCCGTGGTTAAAAATTTGACATAGCAAAGTCAACACCATTTTCAGTACGAATCGTTTTGAGATTAGTTTTGAAATGATTTTGAACGAAAATAGTGAAGTTAGTGATGTGCTGACGCACTTCAGATTTGTTATGCAACAGAATAACCCAAGTATAACATGAGTAATCATCAACAATAGTCAAGAAATAATGAAAACCTTGCAAAGAAATAATGGAACATGGTCCCCAAATATCAAAGTGTAGAAGATTAAAAATAGCAGAGGTAACAATATTGCTTAAAGTGAAAGGAAGTTTTCTCTGTTTTGCACGACTACAAGTGTCACATACATGATGAGTATCAACCGTAATAAAAGAGTATTGTTTCCTTAAGACATATAACCTTTCAAGTGAAGGGTGTCCTAGTCTATAATGCCGCAATGTTTTGTCCGTGATATTGCAATTAATAAAAGAAGCAAAATAATGCAGTTTAGAACAGCTAGAAGTAGGCAAGGTAGTGACAAGGTACAAGTCAGCAGTGGTTTTAACCGTACCAATCCTCTCTTGGGTGAGATTGTCATGTATAATGCAGTGGGTTGAAGTGAAAGTTAATGTTAAAGTGCATTTAAGTTGGTGTGTGAGTTTAGAAACAAATATTAACTTTAATTGAAAATGAGGCAAATAAAACTTATCAGAAAAACGTACTAAACTAGAATATGTGGCATAAATAGTTTGACTATTTGGAAGACTAATTAAGACATGTTTAATTTTAGTATAATCCATAATCAATAATCCAAGATTCTTTTATAGCAGATAGTGAAGAGAGAAACTTACCTATTGAAGATTGCTCAGTATTGGGGATTTCATCCGCAGAGAAGGTGCCGGCTTGATTAATTTGAGTGTGAGGGGAAGGATTCTCAAGGTTTTGTTGACGCAAAATGTTGGTCAGGAATTGACACTGATGTGATGTAAGTTGAATCCCCTTTACATTCTGTTCTTTAGGAAAAAGCTCAGAAAAAGTGTCAGTAGTAATCATATTATTGGCTAGGGATGTCCAATTGGTGAATTTGTAGCCAGGAGGGAACCCATGCTTTTTATAACAGGTGTCGACGGTGTGGCCAAGACTATTACAAAAAGTGCAGACTTTTCTAGTAGAAGAAAACTTTGAGGTTTTAACATTACCAAAAGGAAAACCCACTTTGCGAAAACAAAGAGCCTCAATATGACCGTATTTACCACAAAAATTGCATGTAATAGTGTGACTATTATTAAAACTACTAAGACTAGGGTTTTCATTAGACATTTTCTAAGAGATTTTGAATCACAATCAAGATTTTGAAAGAGAATAGAAAAGATACCCAAGAACAACAAATGAGGAAATAAAGATAAGAGAAAAGCGCAATAGAACTCTTCATTCGAAGAGCTCTGATACCATATTACAGTCAATGAAGATGAATATTCCTTATCTGATGTGGTGCATCAAATGGAGCACACGTAATCGCACGTAACCGCAATGAAGAAAGGTAGGTTCTCATGAACCCTAATTGCAAATGAAAAAGAGACAATGACTTAAGCATAAAAGAGAAAAAATAGAGAAAAGAAAATACAAAAGAAATTCTTATTTACTTGTGCATATGAGAATAAAATACATGGTGTATATATAAGAAAAAGACTAAGACCTAGCTGAAACAAAAAAGGAAAGTTAGGTCAAACAAACAAAGCCCAAACAAAGCCCAATAACATAAAACAGAAAAACTAAATATGTTAACATCCGAGAGGTATTACTCTAGACTTAGGTGGACTTATTTTTCTTTTGTTTTCATTAGCGTTTTAGTATTCGTGGCAAACTAGACTTCATCTCTCAAAATATTTAGTGAATTTCCTTTAGTCTTTAGAAACACATTTAAATTTTTTAATTGGAAGATGCTTCCATGAACCACAGTCTTCCTTCAAAGAGTATTAGACCCACATAGGACCACTTTAGGATATTCTATACAACTTCAATGAAACTATTAAGAAATACACTTTATGTCTAACTCAACCTTATATAATCGGTTTATAAAGTGAAGTTTGCACTCACTTACATACTATAAAATGTTATTATCTGTAGTTGATTTGTAATTTTCAAACAGAACCTATGCAACGTCCATTTTATTATAGGATCCTTATATGTAATTACCTGTACAGATCCATCCACATCTAATAATATATAAATTTAAATGTAGATAATTATATTATGAATTTATATGTAACCAATTATATATGCGAATAAAATCACATGTAGTTACCTATACATTAGAAATCCTCAAGTATTTTACTTACAAATTCTTTTTCATTGGTATATCAGAGATTATTAAGTTTTATCTACAAATTTCTTAAATTAACTATGTATTAATTTTTCATTGTAGTGAAAATAATAAGATTAGCGCGCGCATATATATATATATATATATATATATATATATATATTAATTTTTTATTATACTATCAATGGTATATGAAAAGAACATCTTCTACATGTCAATAACTTGAACTTAATTGAAATATTCCTTCAAAACTTTTAATGCCTAAAAAATACGCATCCATATATGAAAAAGTTATCTAAATAATAAGAAACATATTCCATAAAAAAATAATTAAAGAATACACAATATCATACCGAAGTAGTATTTCATCATTTAATTAACTATTTAATAATTAAAGGATACTCATAAATAATAAAAACAATAGAGATATCATAACTTTCGAAAGAAATAAAACAGCACAAACCCGTGGTTAAAATTTTCTTTAGTTTTTTATGATGAATTTTTAAAATTAAGAGAGATTTTTATACATCCAAAATTTCTTTAGTGGTAAGAAGCTTGAGTTTACCTAATCAATATACTATTAGAAAATAATTTTTTAATTTTAAAGAATCCACTAGTGGTTTGTATAAAATTGAGTTAAACTTAAAATATACTTCATAATATATCAGAGTCCTTCAAAGTTTATAGTAATGAAACAGACTTTAGAAAATTGAATCAAACTTCAAATACACTTCTTAATAAACGAATTTATATATATAAAAAAATAACTTCAAAATAGTTCTACCACAACACTCATATATCTAATAGGAACATTTTATTAAACCTTGTGAAGGTTCTTCAACCAATATTAATAAGTTGAAAATTAAAGGGAACATTAGTGTGAGAATCATCCATCAAAACAAGATGCCTTCCTTCATGATCATTAGTTCTCCCAATACTAAAACAAGTGTTGTGGTTAGTGTTGTTGCTGCAGAATGCAAAGTTATAACCCTCACCATATTTCTTAAACATAAACGTTCCACTTAAGATCTGCTTCCCTAGATGGTCTCCATTCTTACCTATAGCAATCCATTTTTTAGGAAAATCATCAACTACCACCCACTCTGAGGATTCAGCACAATAAGGAATAAAACCAAATCTAATCTCTAATGGTGTCTCTGTCAGTATGACACCTGAGCTTCTTCCTTCTATGTTGAATCTCAGATTGACCCCAAGATCAAATTTACTTGTAACAGCAACGTTGCATACTGAGTTCCGACCAAAATCTGACGTTACTCCACCACCTTGTGGACCATGACGATTAAGATCTGAAAGACGGTATTGAACAGAAGGAGAAATGGGTAAACCATTTGAGTCACGGACTTGTTCAGGAACCCTAGAGAATGCTAATGGAAGAAAGTTGGAAGTGAAGAGAAGGAAGAAAGAGAGAGTGAGGGATATTGTAGACTTCATGGTTTATGATAATGTGTTTAGTTTTGGTTCAATCTCCTTTTATAAAAAAATTTCTAGGTTTACTCATTAATGTTTTTTATGAAACTATCACCACATTTATTATTTATTCATGCATTTTATTTATTTGTTTTTACGTGTTTTTATGTGTGTGTTTGTGTGATGAATGCATTTATTATATATTTTTATTGAATTCAAAATTGTTGTGTTTTTATTGATGAGTTCATTAATTAATAGATATGTTTCCTAGAATCCAATTTTGAAGTTATAAATGTTGGGTCAAATTGTGCTTTTTTTCCTTAATAGCGAGATTTTTTGTAATTTTTTTTAAATAAAAGATGAATTGAAAAAGTAAGATATAAAGATTTGTATTGAGTATTTCATTAGGATAAGAAAACTATTCGTAAGGTAATGATTGAGAGAAACGATACTACTTCCTATATTAGCACTACTTTCATTTAATAATTATTTTAATATTTTGTAGATAAATTAAAAATAGCAATTAATGTGCTACTTGTTAATATATCCTTCCTGCCTAATTAAACCCATTACTTTTATTTATTTGTAAGTTAGAATAAAATTAATTAAGATTCATCGATAATTTTGAATATTATTTCATTTAAAATTTAAATTTAAAGAGAATAATTTGGTTAAGAATTTATGATTTAAAATTTAAATAAAATTATATATATATATATACACACCAATGATTCACTTATTATTCTATCTAATACATATCACACATTAATTAAATATATCAATTTATACAATAATAACATATTACGTTGTTGTTATATAACTATGTGTCACTTGAACTAGCTTCTTTTAGTTAAGCAATCTTGATTCTTACAATTGAAGAAAACTTTATTGCTTGAGTAGTCTCATATTGTTTGACGAGACAACTCCAAAATAGTAGAATTAATTATGTCTCTTCTTTGCTCAAATACCCACTTAATGCTTAAATGATCTCACAATGTTTAAGGGTTCTCACAATGCTTGAGTGGTGTAATTGTTATGTCTCTTCCAAAAAGTTCCAACAACACAACATCTTATTTCACCAGCGTTTGAAGCATCATGTCATCACTTGATTGTTGGAGCATAGTTGTATGGTCTCATTTGTTCTAGAGTGCATGTACCATTGCCATGATCCTCGCTTGAGCAATCAAACTATTGCTTAAGTGTCATCCCTCCTAAAGGAGAAAAAGTTTCCTCGATCTCTCTCTCACTTGAGTTGTACACCTTATTGTCATGTTGTCGTTCGAGTGATAATGAGCAGTGCAAGTAATCATTACATATTGCTTTAGCGGTGAGCCATCACTTGAGTGATATCAAAATCTGAGAGCTCCATTTCTCAAACAACAATTAATACAAACTACGAATTTAATATCCAAATCGCACTCAAATTCATCCAAAACATCAAGTATATTGATATTCATTTGCGGATGAATTAATAATATCATAACTTCACAATACTTCAAAAATCATAAGCAAAGGAACATATAAACTTCCATATACATAATAATTCAACTACCACATTCTTCACAATCTAAACAAGCATTACATTGATGTAATGCTTATATTAACTTCCCTTACGTGGAGGTAGTTTGTCTATAACTAAAAAAAACATTTCTTTGACACTTTTAGAAATCCTCTCTACCTTAACACTTAGCTGCACAACATCCGAATCCAAATGAGACTTGCCCGATTTTTCTCCCTTTACTAACTGTGCATAAGGTTGATGATTCACCTTTGGTCTCCAAGTATTTCGAGGCTGAACAGGTCCTTTCTTTGATAACCACTATTTCTTAAACACCTCACTCCTTCAAAACCTTGATAAATTCACTTGCAACTTCCACGTACCGATCCAGATCGAGTCCAACTTCCTTTCCAATGCAACTTCATCCACCACTCCTTTAAACCTAACGAACCCAAAACGACGATTTCTTTTATTGAGCTTTCTTGAAATGAAAATGTCCAAAATTCTTACCCACCTCTGAAAAACTTTCCAGACTTCACTCTCAAGAAAGACGTTTGGAAAATTTGTGAAGAAATACGATCTATCGGCCATTGAACCCACACTCTCTCCGTGCATAAGATTCGTGGTCATAGTAAGAATAAAAAAAACAATTTGTTATATTTTTCTTTGGTAAATAGATTTTCTCATGTGTAAATAGAGTTCGCAATCAATTTTGTTGTTTTTTTCTTTAATAAATTGATTTTGTCATATATAAATAAAATTCACAATTAATTTTGTTTTTTTAAAATCGATTTTTTTGGTTTTTAGTTTATTATAATATGTTATAAATTAGTTTTTCTTATATAATTTAGTTTATTACAAATTTCTTATATTGGAATTTTAATTACTGCAAAGAAATATAATTTCTTTTAACATCAATTTTTTTTCCACTGCAAAGAATTATAACAAACAAAAATATTATGTTATCAATATTGATTTTTTTTATAATTTTCTGGTATATTTTTAATATTTATAAAATTTTCTGTTGTTTTATTTATATTTATGTAGTCTTTTATGTTTATATAATTTTTTTTTATAATAATTATACCCTGTTATAGATTTATTTTTTAATTTTAATTAGTTATGATGGTTCAATATTTAGAGTAGATTTTTAAACGTGAATTACTTACTGGATTGTTTTTCAATTTTTAAATATTTTGTGTTAATTGAATATTCAATTTTAAATTTCACAATTTAATGCAAACACAATAATTTAAAAAATGTAATCAACAATTATTTATACACATAAATCACTCATATTTTATTATTTATAATTTTTTTATTACAAAGGTAAAATTGTAAATTTATATTTTATATCTTTAAAAAAATTATAAATATTCTATCAACCATTACACTACTCACAAATTTCAATCAATTCTTCACATCAATCCAAACACAATAACTTCTTTCACACTTTTCTCTTAAATCTCACACGTTCATTCCCTCAAATATTCATACTTTGACTGCTCAATTCAAACGCAACCTTAAGAATAATTTAAAGTAAAACTAGAAAAATTATGAGCCTAAAATATAATACCAAGTAGAATAATAAGAATATTCTAATTCCAAATATAATTAGTCAGAGGAAGTATCAATTATGTTATAGGAACCTGAAATGTTTTTGAAGGGTCTTTAATTTAAAATTATAGGATTGAGTTCAACTAGAAAGAGAGAATGGTAATTGAACTTTTACCAATTTTCAAAAGTGAAAAACAAAAGTTTTGGTCAATTTTTTGAACAAGATATCAATAGATCCCATTATAAGTGGAGAGAAAAATAAATTCAAAAGAACAAGGCAATTAACAATATATCAATATATCAAGTAAAGAAGATTGAGAGGAAAAAGAACACCAAGGATACATATAGTATTGTTCAATTACTTTAGTTAATTTTATTTACTATTACTTTTAAGTTTTACTAGCAATAGAAAAAATAAGAAAGAAATCCAAGAATTATTGTCATACATTACTTGAGCCTCTTATGACATCTTATTAGTTGATATTTTTTTATTAATAATGAATTAATCAAATAAAAAAAAAATTAGAGGTGTTTTAACTCTGATACAAAATCTCCAACTAAAACTAGTTTTATATCTGAGGAAATAATTGTTCCACCTTAATTTAAATTCCAAGGATGTATCAGAAGATCCTACCTGTTGTACCTTCCTACCTTGGGAATTACATAAATAAGTCTAAATGTCAATCCTAAAAGTTGAGATGAAAAAGACTGTGTAAGAAAAACTTGGAAATCTTGTCTAATTTTAAACCTTTATTAGAAAAACAAATCAATACAAAAATACAATCACCTAGAGAAAAAATAAAATATAATAAAATAACTACATACTTAGGTGATTACTCAAAATGTTCTTGTTGTGGCATGATAAAAAAGAGTTCAAAAAATAAGATGAATAAAACACAATGTTTTATTCGAGTCTCGGTCCCTTTTAACATGTAAATTAATTTAAAAATAATGCAATTGATTTCGAAAAATTTGATTTTTAAATGAGAGATATAAAGTTTTAGAGCATGATCATTTTTCTTGAAGTTTTTCCAGCAAAACAAAAATATTTTATCATATTAAAAACGTATTTTAATCTATTAAAACATTACTCGAAAATTCAAAAGTCCAATACTTTAGAAAGTTTTCTAACTAGACATATGATCAAATCAAGGCATTAAAAGAAAACACAACAAAAATTAATTAAACATTATTTTATAAAAAAAAAACAAATGAATAAATATGAGATATTTAAGGAATACTTTAACCCATATACAAAAATTATCCCTAAGCACACCCCTCCTACTGTCAATGAACCTATACAATGTCCCTTTTTATTCTAGGATCCTCACTTGTGTCAGCCAATAAAATGCGCTTATAACCTATCCATATGTAATTACCTATAGATCCATCTACATGTAATTATATATGAATTTATATGTAAGTAATTATATTGTCAATTTATCTGTATAAGCAATTATATTTGCAAATAAAATCACATGAACTTACCCGTACATTTAGAAATCCTTAAGTATTTTACGTGCAAATTCTTTTTCATTGGTAATTCATTGCAAGTTTTATCTACAAATTTCTTATATTAACTATGTATTAATTTTTCATTGTTGTGAAACTAATAAGATTAAGGCATATGTTTTTATTATTATCAATGGTATATGAAAACAACTTCTTCTACATGTCAATAAGATGTTAATTGGAACCTAATTGAAATATTTCTTCAAAACTTTTAATACCAAAACAAAATACATATCCATATAATGGACATGAAAAAATTATCTTAACGTAATTAGAAAATAATAAGAAACATAAAGTTCCATAAAAAAATAATTAAAGAATACACAATATCATATTAAAGTAGTATTTTATCCTTTAATTAACCATTTAATAATTAAGGGATACACAATAATAATAAAAACAATAGAGATAGCATCACTTTCGAAAGAAATGAAACAACATCAAACCCGTGGTTACAAATTTGACATAGCACACTCAACACCATTTTCAGTACGAATCATGTTGATATTAATTTTGAAATGATTTTGAACAAAAACAGTGAAGTTAGTGATGTGCTTACGCACTTCAGATTTGTTATGCAATAGAATAACCCAAGTATAAGATGAGTAATCATCAACAATAGTCAAGAAATAATGAAAACCTTGCAAAGAAATAATGGAACATGGTCCCCAAATATCAAAGTGTAGAAGATCAAAAATAGCAGAGGTAACAATATTGCTTAAAGTGAAAGGAAGTTTTCTCAGTTTTGCACGACTACAAGTGTCACATACATGATGAGTATCAACCGTAATAAAAGAGTATTGTTCCCTTAAGACTTGTAATCTTTGAAGTGAAGGGTGTCCTAGTCTATATTGCCACAATGTTTTGTCCGTGATATTACAATTAATAAAAGGAGCAAAATAATGAGGTTTAGAACAGCTAGAAGTATGCAAGGTAGTGACAAGGTACAAGCCAATAATGGTTTTAACCGTACCAATCCTCTCTTGGGTGAGATTGTCATGTATAATGCAGTGGGTTGAAGTGAAAGTTAAAGTTAAAGTGCATTTAAGTTGATGTGTGAGTTTAGAAACAAATATTAACTTTAATTGAAAATGAGGCACATATAACACATCAGACAAATAAAACTTATCAGAAAAACGTACTAAACCAGATTATGTGGCATAAATAGTTTGACTATTTGGAAGACTAATTAAGACATGTTTAATTTTAGTATAAGTAGTAAAAACGTTCAAATTGTTGCAAACATGATCTGTGGCACTAGAATCAATAATCCAATAGTTTTTTATAGAAGATAGTGAAGAGCGAAACTTACCTATTGAAGATTGCTCAGTATTGGGGATTTCATCCGCAGAGAAGGTGACGGCTTGATTAATTTGAGTGTGAGGGGAAGGATTCTCAAGGTTTTGTTGACGCAAAATGTTGGTCAGGAATTGACACTGATGTGATCTAAGTTGAATCCCCTTTACATTCTGTTCTTTAGGAAAAAGCTCAGAAAAAGTGTCAGTAGTAATCATATTATTGGCTTGGGATCTCCAATTGGTGAATTTGTAGCCAGGAGGGAACCCATGCTTTTTATAACAGGTGTCGACGGTGTGGCCAAGACTATTACAAAAAGTGCAGACTTTTCTAGTAGAAGAAAACTTTGAGGTTTTAACATTACCAAAAGCAAAACCCACTTTGCGAAAACAAATAGCCTCAATATGACCGTATTTACCACAACAATTGCATGTAATAGTGTGACTACTATTAAGACTACTAAGACTAGGGTTTTCATTAGACATTTTGTAAGAGATTTTGAAACACAATCAAGATTTTGAAAGAGAATAGAAAAGATAACCAAGAACAACAAATGGGAAAATAAAGATAAGAGAAAAGCGCAACAGAACTCTTCATTCGAAGAGCTCTGATACCATATTACAGTCAATGAAGATGAATATTCCTTATCTGATGTGGTGCATCAAATGGAGCACACGTAATCGCACGTAACTGCAATGAAGAGAGGTAGGTTATCATGAACCCTAATTGCAAATGAAAAAGAGACAATGACTTAAGCATAAAAGAGAGAAAAGAAGAGAAAAGAAAATACAAAAGAAATTCTTATTTACTTGTGCATATGAGAATAAAATACATGGTGTATATATAAGAAAAAGACTAAGACTTAGCTGAAACAGAAAAGGAAAGTTAGGTCAAACAAACAAAGCCTAATAACATGAAACAGAAAAACTAAATATGTTAACATCCAAGAGGCATTACTCTAGACTTAGGTGGACTTATTTTTCTTTTGTTTTCATTAGCGTTTTAGTATTAGTGGCAAACTAGACTTCATCTCTCAAAATATTTAGTGAATTTCCTTTAGTCTTTAGAAACACATTTAAATTTTTTAAATGGAAGATGCTTCCATGAACCACAGTCTTCTTTCAAAGAGCATTAGACCCACATAGGACCACTTTAGGATATTCTTGACAACATCAATGAAACTATTAAGAAATACACTTTATGTCTAACTCAACCTTATATAATCAGTTTATAAAGTCAAGTTTGCACTCACTTATATACTATAAAATGTCATTATCTGTAGTTGATGTGTAATTTTCAAACAGAACCTATGCAACGTCCCTTTTATTTTAGGATCCTTATATTTAATTACCTATATAGATCCATCCACATCTAATAATATATGAATTTATATGGAGGTAATTATATTATGAATTTATATGTAACCAATTATATATGCGAATAAAATCACATGTACTTATCTACACATTAGAAATCCTCAACTATGTATTAATTTTTCATTATAGTGAAACTAATATGATTAGCGCACACATATATATATATATATATATATATATATATTAATTTTTTATTATATTATCAATGGTATATGAAAAGAACATCTTCTACATGTCAATAACTTGAACTTAATTGAAATATTCCTTCAAAACTTTTAATACCTAAAAAATACGTATCCATATATGAAAAAGTAATCTAAATAATAAGAAACATATAATTAACTATTTAATAATTAAAAGATACTCATAAATAATAAAAACAATAGAGATATCATAACTTTCGAAAGAAATAAAATAGCACAAACCCGTGGTTAAAATTTTCTTTAGTTTTTTATGATGAATTTTTAAAATTAAGAGAGATTTTTATACTTCCAAAATTTCTTTAGTGGTAAGAAGCTTGAGTTTACCTAATCAATATACTATTAGAAAATAATTTTTTAATTTTAAAGAATCCACTAGTGGTTTGTATAAAATTGAGTTAAACTTAAAATATACTTCATAATATATCAGAGTCATTCAAAGTTTATCGTAATGAAACAGACTTTAGAAAATTGAATCAAACTTAAAATACACTTCTTAATAAACGAATTTATATATATAAAAAAATAACTTCAAAATAGTTCTACCACAACACTCATATATCTAATAGGAACATTTTATTAAACCTTGTGAAGGTTCTTCAACCAATATTAATAAGTTGAAAATTAAAGGGAACAGTAGTGTGAGAATCATCCATCAAAACAAGATGCCTTCCTTCATGATCATTAGTTCTCCCAATACTAAAACAAGTGTTGTGGTTAGTGTTGTTGCTGCAGAATGCAAAGTTATAACCCTCACCATATTTCTTAAACATAAACGTTCCACTTAAGATCTGCTTCCCGAGATGGTCTCCATTCTTACCTATAGCAATCCATTTTTTAGGAAAATCATCAACTACCACCCACTCTGTGGATTCAGCACAATAAGGAATAAAACCAAATCTAATCTCTAATGGTGTCTCTGTCAGTATGACACCTGAACTTCTTCCTTCTATGTTGAGTTCCGACCAAAATCTAACGTTACTCCACCACCTTGTGGACCGTGACGATTAAGAACTGAAAGACGGTATTGAACAGAAGGAGAAATGGGTAAACCATTTGAGTCACGGACTTGTTCAGGAACCCTAGAGAATGCTAATGGAAGAAAGTTGGAAGTGAAGAGAAGGAAGAAAGAGAGAGTGAGGGATATTGTAGACTTCATGGTTTATGATAATGTGTTTAGTTTTGGTTCAATCTCCTTTTATAAAAAAATTTCTAGGTTTACTCATTAATGTTTTTTATGAAACTATCACCACATTTATTATTTATTCATGCATTTTATTTATTTCTTTTTGCGCGTTTTTATGTGTGTGTTTGTGTGATGAATGCATTTATTATATATTTTTATTGAATTCAAAATTGTTGTGTTTTTATTGATGAGTTCATTAATTAATAGATATGTTTCCTAGAATCCAATTTTGAAGTTATAAATGTTGGGTCAAATTGCGCTTTTTTTCCTTAATAGCGAGATTTTTTGTAATTATTTTTTAAATAAAAGATGAATTGAAAAAGTAAGATATAAAGATTTGTATTGAGTATTTCATTAGGATAAGAAAACTATTCGTAAGGTAATGAATGAGAGAAACGATACTATTTCCTATATAAGCACTAATTTCATTTAATAATTATTTTAATATTTTGTAGATAAATTAAAAATAGCAATTAATGTATTACTTGTTAATATATCTTTCCTATCTAAATAAACCCATTACTTTTATTTATTTGTAAGTTAGAATAAAATTAATTAAGATTCATCGATCATTTTGAATATAATTTCATTTAAAATTTAAATTTAAAGAAAATAATTTGGTTAAGAATTTATGATTTAAAATTTAAATAAAATTATAGATATATATATACAAACCAATGATTCACTTATTATTCTATCTAATACATATCACACATTAATTAAATATATCAATTTATACAATAATAACATATTACGTTGTTGTTATATAACTATGTGTCACTTGAACTAGTTTCTTTTAGTTAAGCAATCTTGATTCTTACAATTGAAGAAAACTTTATTGCTTGAGTAGTCTCATATTGTTTGACGAGACAACTCCAAAATAGTAGAATTAATTATGTCTCTTCTTTGCTCAAATACCCACTTAATGCTTGAATGATCTCACAATGTTTAAGGGTTCTCACAACGCTTGAGTGGTGTAATTGTTATGTCTCTTCCAAAAAGTTCCAACAACACAACATCTTATTTCACTAGTGTTTGAAGCATCATGTCATAACTTGATTGTTAGAGCATAGTTGTATGGTCTCATATGTTCTAGAGTGCATGTACCATTGCCATGATCCTCGCTTGAGCAATCAAACTATTGCTTAAGTGTCATCCCTCCTAAAGGAGAAAAAGTTTCCTCGATCTCTCTCTCACTTGAGTTGCACACCTTATTGTCATGTTGTCGTTCGAGTGACAATGAGCAGTGCAAGTAATCACTACATATTGCTTTAGCGGTGAGCCATCTCTTGAATGATATCAAAATCTGAGAGCTCCATTTCTCAAACAACAATTAATACAAACTACGAATTTAACATCCAAATCACACTTAAATTCATCTAAAACATCAAGTATATTGATATTCATTTGCGAATGAATTAATAATATCATAACTTCACATTACTTAAAAATCATAAGCAAAGGAACATATATAAACTTCCATATACATAATAATTCAACTACCACATTCTTCACAATCTAAACAAGCATTACATTGATGTAATGCTTATATTAACTTCCCTTACGTGGAGGTAGTTTGTCTATAACTAAAAAAACATTTCTTTGACACTTTTAGAAATCCTCTCTTCCTTAACACTTAGCTGCACAACGTCCGAATCAAAATGAGACTTGCCCGATTTTTCTCCCGTTACCAACTGTGCATAAGGTTGATGATTCACCTTTGGTCTCCAAGTATTTTGAGGTTGAACAGGTCCCTTCTTTGTTAACCACTCTTTCTTAAACACCTCACTCCTTCGAAACCTTGATAAATTCACTTGCAACTTCCACGTACCGATCCAGATCGGGTCCAACTTCCTTTCCAATGCAACTTCATCCACCACTCCTTTAAACCTAACGAACCCAAAACGACGATTTCTTTTATTGAGCTTTCTTGAAATGAAAATGTCCAAAATTCTACCCCACCTCTGAAAAACTTTCCAGACTTCACTCTCAAGGAAGTCGTTTGGAAAATTTGTAAAGAAATACGATGTATCAGCCATGGAACCCACACTCTCTCCATAAATAAGATTCGTGGTCATAGTAAGAATAAAAAAAACAATTTGTTATATTTATCTTTGGTAAATAGACTTTCTCATATGTAAATAGAGTTCGCAATCAATTTTGTTGTTTTTTTCTTTAATAAATTGATTTTGTCATATATATATATATAAAATTCACAATTAATTTTGTATTTTTTAAATCGATTTTTTTGGTTTTATAATCTGTTATAGATTTATTTTTTAATTTTAATTAGTTATGATGGTTCAATATTTAGAGTAGATTTTTAAACGTGAATTACTTACTGGATTGTTTTTCAATTTTTAAATATTTTGTGTTAATTGAATATTCAATTTTAAATTTCACAATTTAATGCAAACACAATAATTTAAAAAATTTAATCAACAATTATTTATACACATAAATCACTCATATTTTATTATTTATAATTTTTTTATTACAAAGGTAAAATTGTAAATTTATATTTTATATCTTTAAAAAAATTATAAATATTCTATCAACCATTACACTACTCACAAATTTCAATTAATTCTTCACATCAATCCAAACACAATAACTTCTTTCACACTTTTCTCTTAAATCTCACACGTTCATTCCCTCAAATATTCATACTTTGACTGCTCAATTCAAACGCAACCTTAAAAATAATTTAAAGTAAAACTAGAAAAATTATGAGCTTAAACTTATGAGAATCAAATAAAGGAGGCTTTTATTATTGAAGGAAGAGGTCATTCACCTACACATTTGAAGTTCTTCCTTCTAGTCTTCTCAAAATTAAAAGAAGACATAAAATAAAGAGAGGATCAAGCCTAAAGCCAAAAAAGTCTACAAGCTTTCAAGAATAGGCTTCATTTAAATATCTCTCTTTATAGTTTCTTTTGTATAAAATTGTAAATAATATAGAATAGTGTTTAGGAAGGTGCTTAGAGGAAAACCATAGATACCTCTTTTGTAAAGCATCTTTAGGCTTTAGTTTAGAATTTTCTAGAAGGTGACTCTTCATAAGTAACTATAGGCGTTAGCTTAGGAGACTTTTGGGTAGCTTGTGGTACAAGCTTTGTAAGCTTCATGACCAGCCCTTGCTCCTATAAAAGGAGGGCTTAGGTCCTTCATAATGCAGATTTGGAATTTGTAGTATCAAAACTCTCCCAAATTGGTGTTTGAGTGTAGTGAGAACTTGTCTTCTCATCTTCCTAGTCTCATCTTGAGTGCCTTGGTTCTCTCAAGTGGCGGCATTGCACACTTATCTTGGAGCATTCACACTTCAAGTGGTGTGTTCATCAACCAAGAACTACAACCACATAAGTCCTCTTTCTTCTCCATCTTCTCATTCCATTTCCGTGCCTATTTGAATTCCTAAACATGTCTTAGGTTCCTTCTTGCTTTCTATTCGGTGTTCTTGCTTATTTTCATGTTTCAATCGGTTCATCTTCTTTCTCCTTGGATTTGTTCGGTGCATTTCAGTTTTGAAGCATTTTAATCGGTTCATTTCATTTGTTATGCAATTTAATCGGTTCATTTGCATTTTTACATCTTTTAATCGGTTCAATTGGCAAGAAATGGGTCTTCCATGTGAGTTTGGTGTTTGGTGCAAGTTTTGGTGAGTTCTTGAAACATAGAACATTGGTCCAATTCTATTAAAAGTGCCTAAGCTATCTCCAACTCAAGTTGATTTCATAGAATGTCAAAGAATCATCTCTATTTGGCTATTGATTTCACATCATGTGGTATTTAGAGTTTAGGTGTGTTCTTGTTTAATTTTGAGTTGTGTTGCACTTTAATTCAAGAGCTCTATATTCTTGTGTTTATCTTTTTGTTTTTTTAGGCTTATTTTGAGTTTTATTGCTGTTTTCTTAATTGTGCCTATCAAGTGTTTGTGTTTTTTTCCTTTTTGAATCTATACAAGTTTTGTCATAGTCATGTTTTTCCAAGAATGTCATCACTTCTTGTAGTACTTTTATTGCATTTTTTGTTTCTTGCTTTGGTGTAATACAGTTTTCTGCATTTGTATCTTGATCCTTTGTGCATTTTCTGTTTTAGAATTGAGTTCATACTTGTATTTTAGACCTATACAAGTTCCTATACATCATTTTCCATTATGTTTTTGCTAGTTCTTAATTCTGTTTTTTATTCCTGTTAGGATTCCTCTGTTTTCTGAAAATGTGCTTACTGTTTTTCCTTATTGCAATTGATTTACTTACTGGAAAATTCTGAAATTCTGGATTTGTCTTCTTCAAAGTGTTAGAAAAGAGTAGAAAAAATAAGTACTAAAAAATTCAAAGTACACAAAAAATGATAAATAAAATACAAAAAGTGTACAATTCTGCCGAAAAAAATACGGTATTCTGGCAGCGATTTTGAAAACTTTATCTCAATTAATTGGCTTACTGTTTTTAAGTAATTCCAGTGCCATTGTTGAGCTAAGATCTTGAAGTTTCTGTGGTTAAAATTTCATAATCCAGTTCGCTCTATATCATTCCAGTTAAATCAGTGAAAATCAAGCACAGTTTGCATAAAAAAAAATAATAAAAATTTCAGTAGCTTGTTTTTGTTTTCTTCATCTACTCTAGTGCTTTTCTTTAAGTATTCTTTTGTGTGCCTACTTTCTCATTGAGTTCCTTATTTTCTTGCTTGTCTTTTGTTCATTAATCTTTGAGTTTGTCATACATCAAGTATTCCTTTTGTTCTAGCCTTTCTTTGCTTATACCTTTTCTTGTTTGTCTTTATTGCTTCATTGGTTTTGTGGTGGTTGGCTTTGAGATTGGTGTGCCTTGCTTTGACATCTTTCATTTGAGGATTCCTAGACCTCAAGATCAGCTTGGTGCAGGGACATTATTTCTTTGAGAGTGACTTCTTTTTCAGGCCAATTTCACTTCGGCAATTTTGGGTGTCAAATTCTTTTTTTTTTGCTAACTTTGTTTCTTGACTTGTTTGTTGTTTTTGTGTGTTTGCTGTTTTCATTTGCAAATGGCTAGCTATTCAAGTGGTGCATCTTACAAGCAGCCCTCTCCTTCCAAAGTTTCGGTCTTTGGTGAATTGCATGAAGCCCAACGCACCATTAGGCTTTGGAAGAGAAATTGCAAAAGATGGAGGTGCAACAAGCTAGGCCATCTCACTCTATCCATGATGGGCATCATTCACATAGACCTTTATCAAGAGGTTCTTCCAATGCCTTAGGCCGTGAAGAGGACCATAGAAGTAGGAGGCATCACCATCATTCTCATGAAGAGAGCTATAACCGTGACCAAAGATATCACCAAGTGTTCAACATTGCTTGTAAAAAAGTCCCTAGTTTTAATGGTGATAGTGATCCTAATGTGTATTTAGATTGGGAGACTAAGGTTGACCATTATTTTCATGTGTATAAGGTCCAAGATGACGATAAACTTAGGATAGTTTCTTTATCCTTTTTGGGCTATGCCAAAGAATGGTGGCATAAAATAGTAATGGACATTATATATCGCAAGAAACCTCCCGCGGTTTCTTGGAATGCTTTGAAAGAGTGTATGCACGCGAGGTTTGTTCCTCCTTCTAGGAAGGAACACTTGTTGAAGTTCCAAAGGCTTTCTCAAGGACATAGGATGGTAGATTAATACTTTAAAGATTTTGAAACAACTTTGACTAAAATGAATATGCATGCTAATGAAGAGTCAAAGATAAAATGGTTTATACGTGGTTTGAGAAGCGATATTAGAGAATTTATAGAATTAAATGAGTACTCTTCTTTAAAGCAAGTGCTTCGCATAGCCATCAAGATGGAATTATATCTTTTGAAAACCACTTCTCCAAAAAAAGTTTCTACTACAAATCCTTCTACTCTTAACTCACCTACCAAACCTTCAAAAATCAAATGTTTTAAATGTTTAGGTTTTGGGCACATAGCTCTTCATTGTTCACAAAAGCAAACCTTAATGATAAACAAGGTAAAACAAGTCCTAACTCACCCACCTACCACAAGTAAAAATGAAAAAGACAAAGAAAGTCAAGTAGACATGGGTCTTATCCTTTCACCTCCAAGGTGTTTTCCTTCCTTATCTTTTTCCTTACCCAAGGTTCCTATTTCACCACCATCTTGGTTAAAAAATGTTAGGAATGATTTTTTCATACCTCCTCTTCCAAAACATATCATCATTCCTAAACAAATTTTTCCAACTTGGTCGATTTATAGAACCTCCTTTTCTGAAATCCCATTGTTTACAAATGCTAAGTCATGTTTGCCTTTCTCTTCCACTTTTAATTGTAAAAATAAACTGACTTTGTTCTATGCAGGGATTCAGAATTCGTGGACGAATTCTCTCCAACTTGAGGAGTATGATGAGAATCAAATAAAGAGGCTTTTATTATTGAAGGAAGAGGTCATTCACCTACACATTTGAAGCTCTTCCTTCTAGTCTTCTCAAAATTAAAAGAAGACATAAAATAAAGAGAGGATCAAGCCTAAAGCCAAAGAAGTCTACAAGCTTTCAAGAATAGGCTTCCTTTAAATATCTCTCTTTATAGTTTCTTTTGTATAAAATTGTAAATAATATAGAATAGTGTTTAGGAAGGTGCTTAGAGGAAAACCATAGATACCTCTTTTGTAAAGCATCTTTAGGCTTTAATTTAGAATTTTCTAGAAGGTGACTCTTCATAAGTCACTATAGGCGTTAGCTTAGGAGACTTTTGGGTAGCTTGTGGTACAAGCTTTGTAAGCTTCATGACCAGCCCTTGCTCCTATAAAAGGAGGGCTTAGGTCCTTCATAATGCAGATTTGGAATTTGTAGTATCAAAACTCTCCCAAATTGGTGATTGAGTGTAGTGAGAACTTGTCTTCTCATCTTCCTAGTCTCATCTTGAGTGCCTTGGTTCTCTCAAGTGGCAGCATTGCACACTTATCTTGGAGCATTCACACTTCAAGTGGCGTGTTCATCAACCAAGAACTACAACCACATAAGTCCTCTTTCTTCTCCATCTTCTCATTCCATTTTCGTGCCTATTTGAATTCCTAAACATGTCTTAGGTTCCTTTCTTGCTTTCTATTTGGTGTTCTTGCTTATTTTCATGTTTCAATCGGTTCATCTTCTTTCTCCTTGGATTTGTTCAGTGCATTTCAGTTTTGAAGCATTTTAATCGGTTCATTTCATTTGTTATGCAATTTAATCGGTTCATTTGCATTTTTACATCTTTTAATCGGTTCAATTGGCAAGAAATGGGTCTTCCATGTGAGTTTGGTGTTTGGTGCAAGTTTTGGTGAGTTTTTGAAACATAGAACATTGATCCAATTCTAATAAAAGTGCCTAAGCTATCTCCAACTCAAGTTGATTCTTTGGTTCATTGGCGCACGTGCTTCGCGAGATACTGACCCATACCACTCGTGGGACCCTGATTACGTGGCACCAATATTACCACTGATCGGTACACAAGCTCCCAGTCTCGAGCTATAACTTGTTCAGCAAAGAGACTAAGTCCTTGCCTTTGGTGACCTACATGGCTCTGTATGACAGGACATGAATATTGCACCAAAGTGACGTCTTTCTGAGCTTGTTTTAATATGCACATGTGTTTTGATCAACATCTAGGGCTTAACGTCGCTTACGCTTCTTTGTTTCCTTTAAATGTTTGAAAACGCCTGCGTCCAATCACTGTTCCATCATTCTTTGAAACACTCTTGATTGCTTCGTCTTCTTCCCAGAGCACTCTCGCGTTTTCCCTACAAACTCCAGCATCTTCATCCTATCTGATCAGAAGGTACGAACTTTGATCGTTGATCGCACTTATCTATTAATTCTGATGCTTGATAATTGTATGGGGTTGTTTAACTTTTTGCATTTCACTCATCCTCTGTTCCTTTTTTTTTTTGGGTTTCCTTCGAGTTAGGGTTCAAGAAACCCAGGACTCTCAAGGAGTTGATTCCTGTTATCGTACTGTTATGTTTGCACATTCTGCCCCTGTGCATTCGCATGTTTTATCCTTGCATTTTCCAACCTCTTGTATTATGAAATTTGCACGCATGGATGGTTCTGAATGAGGAGAAACGGGCCAAGCTAGCTGGTATCCTGACTCGCTGTCGAGGGATGTCTGGGGGTGCGGGCACCTCTAGCCCTCACGCCCTCGCTTCAGCCACTGTCGCGCCCTCTTCTACTCCCTCCACTCCTGCAGTTGCGGTTCCTCTCACTGCTACCCAAGCGTCTCCCGCTCTATTTTCTTGCGAAAAGGTAGTGGAGATCGAATCTGATGAGGACTCCACTGAGGGGCCAATCTCTAAGAGGCTTAGGCCTACGACGGTGAGGACCTCCCATTCCTCTACTGTCGGTCACTCGGCATCGCCCCGTGACCGAACGCCAAGCGTTCCCTCCTTCCTTGACCTCTTCGATGGTGGGACGAGTGCTTCTGTGACTCCACCTTCCCTCGAATTGCCCACTGTCCTACAGCATGCCCTCAAAGGCTTCCAACTAGAGGTGACGATGGACTCGGATGAGGCCGCTGCGAGGGAAAGGCTGGGCTTCAACTTTGGGGCTCTTCTTGCTCAGTCCAATGCCCTCATAACTAGGCCTGAAGCGAGGGTGGCGTTGGTAGAGACCAAGACTAAGGAAGAAAGGACCCTGTTCGCGCGTTCGTTTGCTTTCCGCGAGACCGCATTGAAGCAGAAGTTAGCTTGCCTCCGCCGTTCTGAAAAGGATCTATCTAAACAACTTCATGACAAGTGCCAAGAGGTTGTCGAGCTGGAGGCAAGAATCCTGCCCCTGCAAATCCGGGTCTTTGAGTTGGAAGAGACTGCTGAGGCATTCAAAGCCAAGATGGCGGGGCATGAAAAAAGGTCCATCAATCGAGAAGTGCAGTTGGGCCGTGTGGAGGCTGAGCTCCTTCAACAAGCCAAGAGGTTTGAAGAACCCGAGGCTGAGCTGACCGAAGATGTTGTTGATGCTTACGATGCGAGGTTCGAGGACGCCCTTGCTCAGGTTGCCTGTGTGCACCCCGAGATGGACGCTTCACCTTTCGCAGTATCAAACCGTGTTGTAAACGGGCATATCGTTCCACGGATTCTGCCTTAACATGTATTTGGTTGTCAGACAAACAGTTTATTATCCACCTGTAACTTTACTTTCTCAGACGGATAGCTGCTTTTATTTTCTTAAATCGAAAACTGCTCTTTAACTCACTCAACTGCTAACTCGTGGTGGCTGGCACCGTGATGTTTCTTCTAGCGTTCTTTGATACCCCACCTGATGGAAGAGGCCCCAACACCAATCCATTGAAAGGCCACCAAAATGTCAAATTGAGGCAACCACTAGAGTTATGGTCAAAGAGGGGTCAAGATGACGCATTCTACATGTCATAAACTCTAGTGTAGATTAGATTTTAATTTCTTGTCAAACTTAGATTAGGAAATCCGGCGACGTGCTGTGGCTCATATAGCCGCCGAGAGCGAGGTCACCGAGAAGAGAGGAAATGTGGCCCCAGCTAAACCGTGCACCCAAGCAAGGGTACAGCCTCAGAGGGTAATGGAGGCGGCGGTGGGAAAAAGAGATCAAAGGACGCATCATCCTTACGACCCTAAGAAAAATAAGAGCAAGGGGCCAGAGCGCCCCAGGGAGAGTAATCGCCCCCCGAGGTATGAGTTTGTGATGGGTTTGGCTGATTTGATCGCCATCCCAAACATAGCTGCCAGGCTCAAAGTGCCTGAGAAAACGGCGGAGAAGGTCTTGGGGGCAAAACCAGACGCATGGTGCGAATTCCACAAGAGTTTTGGCCACTCTATCAACTCGTGTTTGGCTTTGGGGCACCAGCTCGCCGAGCTGGTCAAATGTGGTTTCCTGAAGGATTACTTGCTAGAGAAGCAAGCGGACCAAGCATCAGGGTCTCAACCGGCGATCAGCGGAGGGCAACAGCACGAGGTGCCTATTCACGGCGAGATCCACACCATAGCTGGCGGATTCTCCGGCGGGGGGTGCACGACGTCGCAACGAAAGAGGTATGCGAGGTCGATAATGTCAGTGGAAGTCTTTGAAGATCACTCGCCCGACGTGGACATCACGTTCACCAAGGAGGACCGCAGGGACGTGGTGCCTCACGACAACGACCCTATTGTGATCTCGCTTGTCACGGCAGGAAGGACCGTCCACCGGGTGTTGGTCGACCAAGGAAGCTCAGCAGACGTGATGTTTTGGCCAACCTTTGAGAAGTTACAACTGTCCCCTGATCAGCTAAGACCATATGGGGGCTACTTGTACGGCTTTGCCGGCGACCAAGTGGAGGTGAGGGGGTATATCGAGCTGAGGACGACCTTCACTGACGGCTTGGCCTCACAAACGGAGAAGGTCAGGTACCTTGTTGTAAACGCCCCGTCAGCGTACAACATACTGCTGGGGAGGCCAACGCTCAACATAACAGGAGCTGTGCCTTCGACAAGGCACATGAAGGTCAAGCTGCCGTCTATGGAGGGTATGATCATTACTATTTGCTCCAACCAGAAGGAGGCGAAGAAGTGTTACGAAAACAGCCTCAAGAACAAGAGGTCTGTGTGCCACGTAACCACAACGCCTCCCCCTGGCGTGGAGCCGGAGCGCAAACCCCGGCGAGTTTCGGATACGGCGTTAGAGGTGGTCGCCGAGGGCGATGTGCCGATGGGGAATGTAGAGGCAAGGTCGGAGAGAAACTGCTCGGAGACCGCTAGAGGAACCGGTATCGCGAGGGCGCTGATCGCCAGCGAGAGGAAACCTCAGCCAGTAGAGGAATGGCTCGAGAAGGAGATCAGTGGTAAGGTGTTTAAGTTGGGAAGAACCCTGGATAGCAAGACGCAAGACCAGATCGCCGAAGTAATTAGTAGACACTTGGATGCGTTTGCGTGGGCTGCTTCAGATATGCCGGGGATCGACCCCGATTTCTTGTGCCATCATCTGGCAATGGACCCCCAAGTCAGGCCCATCCGCCAAAGAAGAAGAAAATTCAATGAGGAGAAGAGACAGGCGATCAAAGAAGAGACACGGAAACTACTTGCAGCGGGCCACATCAGGGAAATCCAATATCCAGAATGGCTCGCTAACGTCGTCCTGGTCAAGAAGAGCAGCGGAAAATGGCGGATGTGCATTGACTTTACAGACTTGAACAAGGCCTACCCGAAGGAATCCTACCCTTTGCCAAGCATTGACGCCCTAGTAGACAGTGCATCAGGGTGCAAGCTGCTCAGTTTCCTGGATGCCTTCTCGGGGTACAACCAAATCAAAATGCACCCCATGGACGAAGAGAAAACCGCCTTCATGACGGAAAGGTCATGTTATTGCTACAGGGTGATGCCCTTCGGGTTGAAGAATGCAGGGGCCACGTACCAAAGGCTGATGGACAAGGTGCTCGCGCCCATGCTCGGAAGGAATGTGCAGGCATACGTCGACGACATGGTCGTGATGTCCCTGGAGAAAGACAAGCACGTCACAGACTTGGAAGAGTTGTTCACCACAATAGCCAGGTACAAGCTAAAACTGAATCCTGAAAAGTGCGTTTTTGGTGTAGAAGCAGGGAAATTTCTGGGGTTTCTTCTGTCAGAGAGGGGAATTGAGGCTAACCCCGAGAAGTGCGCCGCCATTTTGGCAATGAGGAGCCCCGCCAATGTGAAGGAGGTGCAACAACTCACGGGGCGGATGGCCGCCCTGTCTCGATTCGTATCAGCGAGCGGAGAGAAGGGCCACCCATACTTCCAATGTTTGAAGAGGAACAACAGATTTGTTTGGACAAAGGAGTGTGAGGAGGCCTTCGTAAAGCTCAAGGAATATTTGGCGAGCCCTCCAGTTCTGTGCAAGCCCCAAGACATAACACCCCTCAGGCTGTACTTTGCCATAACTGAAAGGGCGATCAGCGCAGTACTAGTGCAGGATCAGGACCAGACCCAAAGGCCTATATATTTCGTTAGCAAGGTGCTGCAAGGCCCGGAGGTAAGGTACCAGGCCCTAGAGAAGGCAGCATTAGCGGTTGTATTCTCGGCGAGGAGATTGCGCCATTACTTCCAGAGCTTCACAGTACTGGTGATGACTGATCTTCCGATCTAGAAGGTTTTGAAGAAGCCCGATGTGGCTGGAAGGATGGTGAAGTGGGCGATCGAGCTTTCGGAGTTCGACATCAAGTATGAACCCCGGGGATCGATCAAAGGGCAAGTCTTCGTCGATTTCGTGGTCGAGTTGTCCTCCGAAGTGGCACAAAACGCCGAGGGTGACTTTCGCTGGGTACTCTCTGTTGATGGGTCATCCAACCAGCTGGGCAGCGGGGCTGGGGTCATTTTGGAAGGGCCCAACGGGGTGTTGATAGAGCATTCATTGAGGTTCGCTTTCAAAGCAAGCAACAACCAAGCAGAGTATGAGGCTTTGATCGCTGGAATCCTGCTGGCTAAGGAAATGGGGGCGAGAGTGTTGATGGCCAAGAGCGACTCGCTTTTGGTCACAGGACAAGTAACTGGCGAGTTCCAAGCCAAGGACCCTCAGATGGCAGCCTACTTGGAGTACGTGCAAGAGCTAAGAAGATCTTTCGCTTCATTTGAAGTGGTGCACGTGCCAAGAGAACAGAATGCCCGAGCTGACTTGCTAGCCAAGCTCGCCAGTTCGGGCAAGGGGTCTAGGCAGAGGACTTTCATTCAAGAAACTTTGAAAGCGCCTCGAGCATTCGTGGCAGACCACCAAGTTCTCCATGTTGGTAGATCAATGGGAAGACCGGCGAGAAGTCATAGATCCCTAACGCAGGAAACTCTGAGGGCGCCGAGGGTCAGAGCGCGCCCAGCGGAAGGGGCAAGATCGATGCAGATTTGCGTTGTCCATGAGCCAGACACGTGGATAACGCCTTACCAACGTTATTTAGCGGATGGTGTGCTTCCAGTTGACTCAACTGAGGCCAGAAAAGTAAAGAAGAGCTCCAGCAAGTTTACCCTTATTGACGGCGAGCTGTACAGGTTTGGATTCGCACACCCCCTTCTTGTATGTATACACGAAGAGAAGTGCACGAGGATTATGGCTGAGTTCCATGAGGGAATTTGCGGGAGCCACATTGGAGGTCGATCGCTGGCGACAAGGACTATCCGTGCAGGCTATTACTGGCCCACGATGAGAGAAGATAGCAAGAGATACGCCCAGCATTGCAAGCAATGCCAGCAGCACGCCGATTGGCACAAGGCACCCCCAGAAGAGCTGAAGTCGATTTACAGCCCCTAGCCGTTCCATACTTGGGGAATTGACATTCTGGGACCCTTCCCATTGGCGATCAGGCAGATGAAGTACTTGGTGGTGGCGATTGAGTACTTCACCAAGTGGATCGAAGCGGAGCCAGTAGCCCAGATCACCGCACACAAGATCGAGAGCTTTGTATGGAAGAACATAGTGTGCCGGTTTGGTGTGCCTAAACGCCTGGTGTCAGACAATGGGACTCAGTTTGCAAGTCACCTCTTGAAAAAGCTGTGCGAAGAGGTGGGGATACAACAAGTGTTTGCATCCGTCGAGCACCCACCACTAGTACAAAATACTTTATTAACGACACTCTTTAAAGACGGTTTGAAAACAACCATCGTAATAAGTGAGGCGGTGGCAGTTTCGTAAATTTTTTAAATTTTTTTGCATTTTTAACGACGGTTTCTTCCTAAACCGTCGTTAAATGTGAGTGCGCAAGGATACAACGACGGTTCACACCAGAACCGTCGTTAAAAGTAGGACTTCCACGACGGTTTTCACAAGACCGTCGTTAAAGGTGAGATTTTTTGATTTTTTCAGCACCAGCTCTTTGCCTCCCCTTCAGTTTCATTTTCACTTTTACTTTTCCCTCTTCTTTCACTTCTCACACACACAGTTTAGAGGCCACCCTTTTGCCTTCGCTGCCGGCGCCACCCCGTGACCGTGACCGCGACCACGCCACCCCGAGCCCTGCGCCTCTGCCCCACCGAGACAATCCGAACGAGCTAGTTTGAACGTTCCGCACTAATGGGGATCATGGCGGTGGTATTGCTCTCGTTCTTAAACACATTCTTCGGGTGTCAAAGCCAGCCGCTCACAGTGACGATGATATCAGTTCAGGTGGCGACCCTTCCCATTGGGTGCTTCATGGCGAAGGTTCTCCCGGGAACGAAGGTTCAGATCTGTGGGAGAGAATTTTCACTTAACCCTGGCCCCATCAACACAAAGGAGCACGTGCTGATTTCGATATTGGCGAATGCTGGTTTCGCGTTTGGGAGCGGTTCGGCTTATGCCATTGGCATTGTGGATATAATACGCGTGTTTTATGGGAGAAGGATTACATTCTTGTCTAGCTGGCTCCCGGTCTTGACCACACAGGTAATGTTAAATGTATAAGACTTGAGTCAAGATTGAAACAAATTTTGTTGCGTTATTCATTGAATACTGAAGGATTAGCTATGGACGCAGGTGTTAGGGTATGGATGGCGAGGATAATGAAGAAGTACGTGGTGGAGCCGGCAGAGATGTGGTGGCCCAGTACTCTAGGTCTAAGTCTCTCTTCACGTAAACTAATAATCTTTTCCACTATTTTCACTTTTTTAATCCATTTACTTTCTCAATTTTATTTTATCAATTCCATTCTATATTCTATTATTTTAATACCACAATTTCAGCTCTTTTATAACTTAAATCTACAATTAATTGTGAATTGAATGCATATATTTTTAACAGTACGATGAAGTATAAAAAGTTAAGATGTAAAAATACACCTCTGCCGTTATTCATTACATAATGTTATATTCACTATATTTGTAATATATCATTTCCTATCATAGGAATTCACGATATTATAAGATATTTCCATTGATTCCAATTTTGGTTTTATTTAAGAGAAACTCCTTTTTTAATTGAAATCAACAGGGAAACGATTTGCATAGCTTAACAAGTTCATATTTTTTTAAAAGATGATTTTTTTTGTTTACTGTTTTGTAATTTAGATCAATTCAACGTTGAGTTGTTCAAAGACTTTAAATTATTAAATAAAAATTAATAAAAAAATTTATAAATGAACTATAATTTTCAAAAGTATCAAATTATCATATCTCATGGGAAAGAGAAGAGAAAGGGTCACGATTTTAAATGCATTATTATTCATTGAATGTACAACACTCTAATCACATTGATTATCATAGTTTACTATTTGTAATTATATTTTTAGTGGCGTGCCTGATATGGCTTATATTTGATCTAATCACATTGATTATCATAGTTTACTATTTGTAATTATATTTTTAGTAATTATATTTTTAGTGGCGTGTCCCATATTTGATGACCACCATCGTCCTTTCCTTTTATTATAACATGTTTATTGTGCTTTTATATTTATATTTTGACTAACTAATGTTTGATTTTAGTATCTCAATATCTTGTTACTCGATATTTCAATTGTGACAATTAAGTTATTTCATTGTTTTTAATTGGCATAAACCATCAAACCATCGTCCTTTCCTTTTATTATTCATGTACTAATTCAAAAAATTTTAAATGTACAGTTTTTCAGCGATCAACACCAGCTAGATTCAGAAGAATTGGAGTATGTGAAAACAACATGGTCAAAATATTTTGTAACATCTTAAGATAGATAAATCATTATAATGGTATACTTTTTCATTTATTAGGAAAACTTTTTGTAGAATGTTATAACTTGTTGCATGTATTTTTCATATTTAAAATATGATTTAAAATGTTTTTATATTTTGGAATTGAATATTTTATGTAGGTTTGAGATTTTATTTTTTATTTTATTTTTTTTAGACCCACATATAACGACGGTTCCATGTGGAACCGTCTTTAAAAGTCCCACATACAACGACGGTTATATGTGGAACCGTCATTAAAAGTCCCACATATAACGACGGTTCAGCAACCGTCGTTAAAAATGAAAAACTTTTTAACAACGCCCGCAATAACGACGGTTTGGGAACCGTCTTTATATGTCCTTTTTAACCGTCGTTAATGTACCTTTTTGTACTAGTGCACAGACGAATGGCCAAGTGGAGTCTGCCAATCGGGTGTTGCTGAGAGGTTTAAAGAGAAGATTAGAGAAAGCTAAGGGATCGTGGGCTGAAGAGGTACACTGCATAGTTTGGGCATACCATACCACTGAGCAGTCAGGAACCCACGAGACCCCCTTTAGCTTGGTTTATGGATGTGATGCGATGATTCCAGTCGAAATCCAAGAAAGCTCGCCGAGATTCCAGAACTTCGTGGCGGAAGACTCGAACGAAGAAAGAAGAATGAATCTGGATTTGCTGGATGAGGTCAGGGAGGAGGCGAGAGTGAAAGCCGAAGCAGTAAAGAGAAGAGTTGAGCGAAGGTACAACTCTAAGGTAATGTCAAGACAGTTTAGAAGCGGCGATCTGGTGATGAGGAAGGCCCATCAGTATGAGATGCAGAACAAGTTATCGCCCAAGTGGACGGGACCGTTCAGAATAACCGAGGCGCTCGGGAATGGCGCCTACCGCTTGGAGACGTTAGAAGGAGGGGCGATTCCTCGCACTTGGAACGCCACACATCTCAAGTCGTATTACAGTTAAAGCCTTGTAAGTAAAGACGAATATGAAGAGATCTGAATAGTTTCTGTTAAAACAATTTCAAGGGGGCACTCTTTTTTCCCTAAGGAGGGTTTTTAATGAGGCCACCCAATAAAGAAGAGTTTTTCAAAGTTTAAAGCTTCTATGTTTGCATGCTTATGGCTTCGAGAGTTTTAGAAAAAAGGCCTTATTACTCGTATGTGATCTAGGGCAACAGTAAAATCGTATTGCATGCTCTCAGTTAAAGTTTTAAAGTCCCCATCGTTTTTCGGCGATCGGCGGCATCAGTTAAAAGTTTTAAAGACCTCTTCGTCTTTCGGTGATCGGAGGCATCAACAATGATTAAAGACCTCAACGCCCTCGCGCGTCTTGAGGCGAGAAAGAGATAAAGTCCTCCTCGACTTTGTGCGAGTGCACGCGAGAACAGATTAAAGGACCTCTCTGCACCAGCAGATAGAGGCAAGATTAAAAGTCCTCAGTGCATCCAGGGGGGGTGGAGATGTACACCCTGGGCAAGTTGAGGCACCAGATAAAGTCCTTCTCACCTTAGAGTGAGTTCAGGCAAGATAAAGTCTTTCTCACCGAGTGAGTTCAGGAAAGATAAAGTCCTTCTCACCGAGTGAGTTCAGGCAAGATGAGCTGAAAAGTCAGGGGTGTTTGTGACCTTAAGTGGTGGGAAGGGAAAGAAAATGCCTTTCCCCCTTTAAGTGAAACATCAATATTGACCCAGTAAGACCAAATCATTGGTCCGAAACTCAGGGAGGTAGAGGAGGATCCGAAAGGCGCCTCTACTCCCAGATGAGGGAACAATGATCAGGTCATGAAAAGAAGAAAGGTAACATCGCCAGAACCTTATGGCGTGAAAGTTGAGACAGTGAAGGTGATGAGAATCAACTAAAGGTGGCTTTTTATAATGAAGAACAAGATCATTCGCCTTCACATTTAAAGTTTTTCTTGTTAATCTTTGCAAAAGATAAAGCCCAAGCCCAAGAAGGCCAAAGCCCACAAAATCCCAAAGACCATCCCATGAAGGGCAAGGCCAAGTTTTAAATAAATATTGTTTAGAAAGGTGCTTAGAGGGAAACATTAGAAACCTCTATTGGTATAGCATCTTTTAGTCTTTAGTTAGGAGTCTTAGGGGGGTGTGTGTTAGTAGATAGGTGTAGGAGTAAATAAGGAGGTGCCAAAGTGAGAGAAGGGATCACACCTTCCTCATGTCTTCTTGGTTTAGGCGCCACTTGCATTTGAATTTGGGGGGGAATTTTGAATTGTTTTAGCTTGCATTTTCAGCACCTTAGGCTATAAATAGAGGTGCTCTCTTTGTAAAATTCAGATTGGAATTAATCTAAGAAAACTCTACTCAAATTTTGAGTGAACTTTGGAGAGCTTTTGGAGCCTTCTTCTCTAGTCTTATCTTGATGGATCATTGGAGTCCTCAAGTGGCGGCATCACTCTCATCTAGGAGCATTCCACACTTCTAGTGGCGAGATCATCCAACATTCTTCCATCTTCATGAGCACTCTCTTCTCCTTCCTTCCTTCTCTTTCAATTGTTCATGTTGTCTTGTGTTCTTGAGTTGTTTGGTTCGGCTTTTTTATTTTTTTTCCAGCACCTATGTTCTATTCTTGTCTTTTAATTACACTTTTGTTCGGTTCATATGTTTGCTAATTCAATTCTATTTGGTCCTTTCAATTTTACCTCTCTTTGTTGATTCAATTTGACAATATGTGGAGCATCCAAATGAGTTTGGGATTTGGTACTAGTTTTTGGTGAGTTCTTGTCTTAGAACAATGATCCAACTCTAAGAAAAGTGTCTCTATAATGTCCAGCTCAAGGTGATTCCTAAGAATGTCAAGAATCATTCTCTATGTGGCTAGTGGAATCACATCATGTGGTATCATGAGTCTTAGGTTCTTCTTGTTTAATTGTTGAGTTGTGTGCACTTTAATTTCAAGAGCTCTTTAATTTCTAATTTAAGTTTCTGTTTTAGAATTTTAATTGAGTATTCTTGCTGTTTTTCTTTTACACCAAGTGCTTGTGAAAAGGTTTATGGCACTCATAATTCTTATGAGTATGGTTGCTCTTTTGGAATGGCATTATCCTTCCTAGAGTTTACCTTAAGCTTCCTTTCACTTGTTAAAATTTGTGATGTGTCTTTTAATTTTGTAATCATGTCAAGTTTTGTCTTAGTCATGTTATTCCATAATTGTCATTACTTCTAGTAGTACTTTTATTGCTTTGATTGTTTCTTACTTTGGTGTCATATAATTTTCTGAATTGATGTTGATCCTTTGTGCATTTTCTTTTTAGAATTGAGTTCATACTTGTATTCTAGACCTATACAAGTTCCAATACATCATTTTCTATTATGTCTTTGCTAGTTCATAATCCTGTTTTTTATTCCTATTAGGATTCCTCTGTTTCTGAAAAAAGTGCTTACTGTTTTTCCTTATTGCAATTGATTTACTTACTGGAAAATTCTGAAATTCTGGATTTGAGATATTCAAAGTGTTAGAAAAGAATAGAAAAAAGAATCATTCAAAAATACGAAGTACACAAAAAATGATAAATAAAATAAAAAAAATGTACAATTCTGCCGAAAAAAATACGGTAATCTGGCAGAGATTTTGAAAATTTTATTTCTCTCAATTGGCTTACTGTTTTTAATTGATTCCAGTGCCATTATTGAGTTAACATCTTGAAGTTTCTGTGGTTTAAATTTAATAATCCAGTTCGCTCTACATCATTCCAGTTAAATCAGTGAATATCAAGCACAGTTTGCCTTTTAAAAAAAAAAATTTCCAGTAGCTAATGTTTTTGTTTTCTTCATCTACTCTAGAACTTTTCCTTAAGTATTCTTTTGTGTGCCTACTTTTCTCATTGAGTTCTTTATTTTCTTGATTGTCTTTCATTCTTACTCTTTGAGTTTGTCTCACATATAGTTTTCCTTTTGCAATTACCTTTCTTTGCTTATACCTTTTCTTGTTTGTCTTTATTGTTTCATTGGTTTTGTGGTGGTTGCTTTTGAGATTGGTGTGCTTGCTTTGACATCTTTCATTTGAGGATTCCAAGGCCTCAAGATCAGATTGGTGCAAGAACATTATTTCTTTGAGAGTGACCTCTTTTTCTACCTCATTTCACTTCGGCAATTTCAATTGCAAAGCTCACTGTTTTTGCTAATTTTTTTTTTAACTTGTTTGCTGTTTTGTGTGTTTGCTGTTTTTAATTACAAATGGCTGGATTTTCAAGTGATGCATCCTACAAGCAAAATTCTCCTTCCAAAGCTTCAATTCTTGGTGAATTACATGAAGCTCAAAGAACAATTAGACGGTTGGAGGAGAAAATGCAAAAGATGGAGGTCCAACAAGCTAGACCATCTCCTTCTATCCATGATGGACATCATTCTCATAGACCATCTTCAAGAGCTTCTTCAAATGATGTTGGCCGTGAAGATGAGCATAGGAGAAGGAGACCTCCACCCCAATTTCATGGACAAAGACCTCATCATCAAGGAGAAAGACATCACTACGGCAATGGTTACTACCAAGATGCAAAGTCTAGGCTACCTTCGGTCAAGCTTCCTTGTTTTAATGGCTCTAGTGATCCTAATGTATATTTAGATTGGGAAGCTAAGTGTGAACAAATATTTGAGATCCATGAGATCCAAGATGAGCATAAGCTTAAGCTAGCCACTTTAGAGTTTAGTGATTATGCCATGAAATGGTGGCATGGTATTGTAAAGGACATTATCTATCACAAGGGTCCTCCCGTGGACTCTTGGAACTCTTTAAAGGATCAAATGCGCGCTAGATTTGTGCCCCCACATTTTAGGAAAGACCTCATGTTGAGACTCCAACGGTTTCAACAAGGCACGCTAAATGTGGATGAATATTATAAGGAGCTAGAGACGCTTGTGCTTAAAATTGAATTAGAAGAAAGTGAGGAAGCTATGATTGCTAGGTTTGTGAGTGGTCTTAGGAAGGATATTCAAGACATTGTTGAGTTACAAGAGTATTCATCATTGGGCTCTTTAGTTCATCTTGCAATGAAGGTGGAAGCCCAACTTGCAAAGAAAAATATTTTTAAAAATATTCCCAAAGATGATTACTACAACAATTCTTGGAAGAACAAAAAGTCTTTTTCAAAATTTCCTTCCAAAGATTCTTTCAAACCCAAGGATCCTACGCCATCTACTTCTAGGCCTAAATCCCCAATTAAATCGTCTAGTCAAAAGTGTTTTAAATGTTTGGGATATGGTCACATTGCTGTTAATTGCCCTTCTAAACGAAGTATGTACATGCATGAAGGCATTGTAGTTAGTGAGCATGATTCCAATTCACCTAGGCATTCTTCACCTTCTAGACCATCAAGTGAAAATGAGAGTGAAAGTCCTTGTGAAGGTGAGTTATTGATGGTAAGACGTATGTTGGGCACAATTCCAAAATCTTTGAATGATACTCAAAGAGAAAATATTTTTCACACCCGATGTCTTATCAACAACAAGTTATGTTCCTTGATTATTGATGGGGGAAGTTGCACTAATGTGGCTAGTACAAGAGTTGTGGAGAAGTTAGCCTTACCCACTATCTCTCATACCAAGCCCTACAAATTACAATGGCTTAGTGAAGTAGGTGAAATCATGGTGAATAAACAAGTCCTCATTAACTTTGCAATAGGAAAGTATAAAGATGAGGTTTTATGTGATGTTGTGCCCATGGAAGCATCTCATCTTCTTTTAGGAAGGCCTTGGCAATATGATAGACATGTTTTACATGATGGCCTATCCAATACAATGTCTTTTTCCTTCCTAGGGCGCAAGGTTATATTAAAACCCCTCTCTCCCAAAGAGGTTCATGAGGACCAAATAAAAATGAAAACTAAAAGAGAAAATGAGAAAGAAAAAGAAGTAAGTACTACACCGAGTCACACCATTTTCTCCTCTAAATCCATCATGTTGACTCGTGCTATGCCTCAAATGGACCGTCAAGGTCTTCTTCTTCTTTATCTTTTTCATTACCCAAGGTTCCTATTTCAACACCACCTTGGTTAAAATATGTTAGGGATGATTTTTTCATACCTCCTAATGGGTTTCACCATTTAAGAGGTCTTTTTCCCAAAAATATCATCATTCCCAAACACATTTTTCCAACTTGGTCGATTTGTAGGACCTCCTTTTCTGCAATCCCTTTGGTTCCATCTGCTAAGTCATGTATTCCTTTTTCTTACACTTTTGATTGTAAAAGTAAACTGACTTTGTTATATGCAGGGATTCAGAATTCGTGGGCGAATTCTCTCCAACTCGGGGAGTATGATGAGAATCAACTAAAGGTGGCTTTTTATAATGAAGAACAAGATCATTCGCCTTCACATTTAAAGTTTTTCTTGTTAATCTTTGCAAAAGATAAAGCCCAAGCCCAAGCCCAAACCCAAGAAGGCCAAAGCCCACAAAAGCCCAAAGACCATCCCATGAAGGGCAAGGCCAAGTTTTAAATAAATATTGTTTAGAAAGGTGCTTAGAGGGAAACATTAGAAACCTCTATTGTTAAAGCATCTTTTAGTCTTTAGTTAGGAGTCTTAGGGGGGTGTGTGTTAGTAGATAGGTGTAGGAGTAAATAAGGAGGTGCCAAAGTGAGAGAAGGGATCACACCTTCCTCATGTCTTCTTGGTTTAGGCGCCACTTGCATTTGAATTTGGGGGGGAATTTTGAATTGTTTTAGCTTGCATTTTCAGCACCTTAGGCTATAAATAGAGGTGCTCTCTTTGTAAAATTCAGATTGGAATTAATCTAAGAAAACTCTACTCAAATTTTGAGTGAACTTTGGAGAGCTTTTGGAGCCTTCTTCTCTAGTCTTATCTTGATGGATCATTGGAGTCCTCAAGTGGCGGCATCACTCTCATCTAGGAGCATTCCACACTTCTAGTGGCGAGATCATCCAACATTCTTCCATCTTCATGAGCACTCTCTTCTCCTTCCTTCCTTCTCTTTCAATTGTTCATGTTGTCTTGTGTTCTTGAGTTGTTTGGTTCGACTTTTTTTTTTCCCAGCACCTATGTTCTATTCTTGTCTTTTAATTACACTTTTGTTCGGTTCATATGTTTGCTAATTCAATTCTGTTCGGTCCTTTCAATTTTACCTCTCTTTGTTGATTCAATTTGACAATATGTGGAGCATCCAAATGAGTTTGGGATTTGGTACTAGTTTTTGGTGAGTTCTTGTCTTAGAACAATGATCCAACTCTAAGAAAAGTGCTTCTATAATGTCCAGCTCAAGGTGATTCCTAAGAATGTCAAGAATCATTCTCTATGTGGTTAGTGGAATCACATCAGAAGGGGTTGTGCGGCGAGTACCAGATCCAAAGAGTTCCGGGCGATGACAGAAGTAGGGGGGATTTCACTTGGCAGATCAGGTAAACTGTATTTTAATACTAGTTTGAGTCCGAACCTGCTGCCTAGTAAGTGATTTTATGTTAAGATTTGTTGCCTTAAGTTCACAAGTTTTATTGAACATCATCGCCGAAGAGTTGATAGTTGCTCAACTTTACTTTGAGTTAACAGTTTGCCAAGTTTGTTATAAGGTTAAACAATTTGCTCGAGTTAAAAGCGGTACATGGAGGGTCAAGTTCCAGTATTGCTGAGTTCACGCAGTTGAGCAAATTTCGCCAAACAAGGTATCACCTCTGACGATCGATGTCCTCTATGCACTTAGCGCTAGAGCGACAAAGAAGCAAAGTGAAGTATGAAGAACGATGACTAATGAGTTGTCGGTGGGTACGCTGCCCGAAGAACGATGACTGATGAGTTGTTGGTGGGTACGCTGCTTGAAGAACGATGATTGATCAGTCTTGCCTTGTCGGAGGAAACTTTTCCAAACAAATTCTTACACAACAAGCTGAGGCAGACAGACTACGCCTAGTCAGTCGCCCAGTACAAAGCTATGCACAAGAACCGTTAAATACAAAGCTAAGGGAGTAGCTAGTCGTGATCAAGTAGAGGCCAAGATCAAAGAGTACAAGATCGCGCTAAACCTAAGTTAGCTAACAGTTAGTCGTGTGCAAAGAGAAAGACAAAGCTTAAGAAAATGCGAAGAGAAAGATATGCGGTTGAAACTAGTATATATTACGCAACAAAGTTTATACAAGTTCCAAGTGCAACAAATTGTGCAGAAGTGTAAAATTACAAAAAAGAGAAAGAGCTCAAGGAGGAGGGATGAGTTTTCCATCTACCACTTCGTGATAGATGCTGAACTGGGAGAGGTCCAGATCCAGAAGAACGCATTTGATCTGCTCGAGTGCCAGCTCGAACCCATCAGCAAGGGCTTCAGCGCCCACGCCCATAAGGTCAGCGTTCTCCACTTCGAGCTTTTGTTTGGAGGCCTCCGCAGCATTCTTCTCGGTGGTAAGGGAAGCAATGGAAGAAGCGGCTTCTTCCAATTGGCCCTTTGCCTCAGACAGCTTGCTCACCGCCTCCTCAAGCTTCTTCTCCCCAGTAGTGGCTGTTTCCCTGGCAGACTCGAGATCCCCCGCCAGTTGTGAGTTCAGTTTGCGTAGGGAGGAAGTCTCGGCCTCCAGGTGGGTCACCTTGCCCCGCAACTCCACCACCTCGCAGTCCAAGACATTGATGGCTTGCCCCATCAAGATCTCAGTCTTGATGGTCTCTTGGACCTGCGCTAGGTACTCTCCCCTGGTTTTCTCCACCATACCCCTCATCAGCTCTACGGATCCTTGGGCAGCCTCAAAGTCACTTTGCAGTGACTCCTTATCATGCTCAAGCTCCTTGATCCTTTTCTCCATGATTAGCTGCTTGCGGTGCTAGGTGGAAAACTCCAGGGAAAACACTATCTGCTTCGCCAGGTGCATGTCCACCTCCTCCCCGTTCCACTCGATGAGCTCCCGGCTGCGAATGAGCTGTTGAACCAGAGCAATGACTTGGCTGAAGTTCTCATTGGTTGCTCCAGAGCCGCTTGGTCGAGAGCTGGCCCTGCCACCTTCAGCGGTAGCGGCGGAGGTCGGCAGTGGTGGTGGCGACACGAGAGGTCCCAGGAGATCCCCCGAGCGAGCAGAATCGCCCCCAGCAGGTGGAGTGGATTGACCAAGTGGTTGGCCTGCTGGGGGAGGAGATGGCGATCGAGGAATTGGGGATGGCAGTTGTTGGGGAGAGGGAAAGCATGTTGGCACTGGGGGAGGTTGAATAGAGGGGGGCGAGGGTGAACCTTCCTCTACCTCCACTACCTCAATCTCCCCAGGCTGAAGAGATGAGGCCCCCCCAACCGCTGGAAGCTTCCTCTTACGGTGTACGAGAGGAGAGCCAGAGCTCTCCTCTTCGGTTGAAGGAGCAGCAGCAGCAGATGAAGGAAAGGCCTTCACCAGCTTCCTTCTTTTCCTTCCTGGCTCGGGGCCTTCAGCTGGCGCGACCGAGAGAGGAGGAGCTGCGCTAGGATCGGTGGTGGAAGAAGAGGACCCAGTCCCTTTGGCCCCCTGGAGTCTGGCAAGCTCCAGCAAAGCTTTCCTCCTTTCCTTCCCTGACATCGTATCTACATCGAAGGGAAAAAGAAGAGTTAGATGGCATAGTTATGCAAGTGAGTCAAAATGTATGCAAGCATGCATGAGGATGTGCAAGTATCCTAGGAGGTGAAAAAAGAAGAGCCTACCTATGTATTTTTTCAAAGCCAACACATCAAACTCATGTTTGATGAGAAGAGCAGAGTTGTACTTGGCCCCCAGGAACAGCCCACATAGCTCGCGCTCGTAGGGGGCCATGGCTTCGAGATCCCGGGGTTTCTTGAACTCAACCCCAGGAACCCAGTAGAGGGGGTATCCCTCGAGCAATGTTGGACTTTACTGGGTGGCAGATATCATGTAGAACCTGCCTTTCCAATCTTTGAAGGATTGTTGATACTGGCTCAAGAGCACCCGTCCAGCAACCCCATTCAGACTAACCCAGGACCTGTCCCTAGGGTTCTTCGCCTCGAAGAAGTAGAGGAACACATCCACGGAGGCGTTATGCCCGAAGTAATTGCAGAGAATCTCAAATGCCCAGATGAAAGCCCAGGCATTTGGATGGAGTTGGCAGGGCGCGACGTTCAGCTCCATCATCACCTCCTTCTCGAAAAAGGTGAAGGGCAGGCGCAACTTCAACCCCTTGAAGATGGCGGAGTAGACGAAGGTGAAGGGCACCCCATTGGTGGCCCTATCGTCCGCGCAGATGGGCATCCCTCGAGGAGGAATGCAGACGCGGATGTTGAAGTCATTTTCCCGATCGATGGCGCAAGAGGGCTCATCCGGGTCGCTGCTCAGGAGGGATTTTAGGTGCCCCTGCGGCAATAAGGTAGAGGTTTCGACGAGCAACGCCAGGGGAGCCCAGTCATAGACCCTGGCGTTGTCGTGGTAGGAGGTTGCAACGGGTGGTGGTGGAGCTGGAGCACTTGCGGAAGGCTGTGCACCAGAAGACGAGGCGATGATTTGAGCGGTTTGTTTCAAGCGAGCCATTGATAGATAGCTGCAGTGGAGGAAAAGTGAAAAGTCAGAATGAATGGAAGGAGAGGGAATGATGAATAGTTCGGTGAAAAACAGAGGAAGGGAAGGAGAAAGAAAGGTCCAGGTGGGAAGAGGAAGAGGGAGAAGCAGAGAGCGGAGTGAAGAATGCGAAAACCCTAGCGTGGGTCGAGAAGAGGAAAAACGGAGAAGATGGATGCATGATGATGAAAGGGACGAATGCAATCGATGAAAAGAACCTGAATGGACCAAGAAAGAAGAAAAACCATACCTTTGAATGATCGCGAAAGTTCTGAAGGTAGAAAGCTGGAAGAAAGGTGGAAGCGCAGAGAGGGGATTCGCAGAGAGTTTGGGAGTTGATTGAAGAAGATGAAGAAACAGTAAAGGCGCGCGCCTATTTGAAAAGAAGGGAAGCGCTAGCGACACTCCACGCTGACCGTTGATGCGCCCACGTGTCGCGAGATTAAGGGAGGTAGTCGTAACGTTAAAGGGCAGCACGTGAGGTAGCACGTGATGTGGCCCCAATTGCCACGTGGACCGAGGGCGCGACCACTTAGTCTCTTCGCTGAGAACGAGTTCACAGCTCGAGACTGAGAGGCTTGTGATCCGGTCGGTCATCGGTAGTTGATGACGTCAGCAGAAGATAATCACGTGGGCCACTCGTAGGGTGACACGTGGACCGGGTGACAGAGAGATCAGGGAGCAGATCACCTATAACGGTGATCGGAGGTCATCCAAAGAGGTGATCGGTGGTCAGTAGCCAAGTGGCCACCGACAGATCAGTCAGCAGAGAAGTCAGGGGACAGATCACCCAGAACAGTGATCGGTGGTCAGTAACCAAGCGGTCACCGACAGATCAGTTCCCAGATGAACACCTGGGGTCAGAACGCGAGAAGCAATAGAGCACCGATCAGTCATCGAGTGCATGGTCATTGGGGTCTCATGTTACACGCAGTTAAGCTGGGACTGAGGTTCCCAGCGAGAGCGTTACGCACGGACCTCGCATGAACATATCTCAGAGAATCGTGCATGAGAGTGGCCTGAGGGAGCTAGCAAACCGGTCGGTGATTGGCGACTTCCTCAACCCATTACGTGCATGACATCGTGAAGGGGAAATCGTTTGCGCAGAGAGCAATGCTTGGTGAGTGTGCCTAGACCAGCCACACCTGGCGTTCTCCTGAGAGTATGCGATTTACCCAGATAAAAGGAATGCGCTAAGTTACTCCGCAAGGGAATAACTTAGACACACAGAGAGAAGCGCTAGAGCCTTCAAGTAGTGACACGTGTGTGGTTAGTTGCATGCCTCCACGTGTCATCATCTGAGAGGGGCGCGGTCCAGACAAAGGTGCACTCCGTGCCGTTAAAGGTACAGACAAGCGCAGACACGCGCAGACACTCCCGTTTTACTGATTCTGGAGGTACGTTGCCACAGAAAAGCGCAACAGGGTTCTGACACATGCCAGAGGGGCATAACAGAATTCTGTTAGGAGCAAATACAGAGGGAGGCATAAAAGAGAATCAGAGTGAGATTCAGGGAGGGTTTTTTTACACACATTACTACACAGTTTTTCTATTTGGTGGTTCTGTGATCTAACTTGATTGTCGGAGTGCAAACGGCCGCTAGAGGCGCCGTCTGTGTGTTTTGCAGGTCGTGTTTGGAGATCCTAGAGAAGGTTCTGAGGGTGATTTTGCAGATAACACAGTCGCGTAGACGGGGTAGGGAGAGAGCTACGAAGCGATTCCTCCACGCTCGAGTTGTCGGCAGGATCAACGACGAAGCCTTGGATTTGAGAACATATTCTTTTCAAGAGGGAGGGGATGATGGAAGAGGCCCCAGCACCAATCCATTGAAAGGCCACCAAAATGTCAAATTGAGGCAACCACTAGAGTTATGGTCAAAGAGGGGTCAAGAGGACGCATTCTACATGTCATAAACTCTAATGTAGATTAGATTTTAATTTCTTGTCAAAATTAAATTAGGAATTTTATTTGTAATTTTTCCTTAGATGAAATTTGGCACCTAAAAACTAACCTTGGTTAAATTAGGATTTCTAAAACACCTAATTTTAACCAAGGTCGGTTATGTTTAACCAAGGCACATTTAATACATGAGTGAATTGCTGCCAAAATTGTGCCAATATCACTCTTTGCCCAAAACCTCCTAGGTTAGGCTTTTAATCTTCACAAATTCGCCCTTTCCAAGTAGAGTTGGCCTCACCACTCTCAAATCCTACCTATCATGCACCTTCAAGATCACCACCACTCTTAGGAGGACCTTGTTCCATCTCCAATCTGTTTAGCTTCAACAATTCATCAACAAAATCGAAAATAGGAAGGAACAAATTCATCATTACCCTCACTGTAAGGAGGGGGTTTAACTATCAACTAGGATGTTCCTCCTTAGCGCTCTCACTCGACAGGGGAGGTGTTCTTCTATGAACCTACCTCTGCACTCACGAGGCCTCTACGCAAGGGAAACAAACCCTCAACCGACCTCAGCTTCGTTCAAGGGCGAGAAGGATTTATCTGATGAATTATTTCGTTCAACCTTAGCGCTTTCACTCGAGAGGGGAGGTGTTCTCTTATGAACCTACCTCTCCGCTCACAAGACTTGTAACGCAAGGAAAACAAGTCCTTAACTGACCTCGGCTTCGCTCAAGGGCGAGGAGGATTTATCTGGCGAACTATTTCGTTCAACCTTGGCGCTTTCACTCGAGAGGGGAGGTGTTCTCTTACGAACCTACCTCTCCCCTCGCAAGACTTCTAACGCAAGGAAAACAAGTCCTTAACTGAATTGTACATAACTCGAGAAAATATTTTTATCGAAATTTATTTGGTGACCTCATTAAAAAGCCCTTATAAGGGAAAAAAGAGTGTCCCCTAGTACCATGTACAACGTTATTACTTAACTGAAATAAAACTTGAAGCCAGCCGCATTTCATGTGCGAGGAATCGGGCCTCGTTTCAACATCTCAAGTCTGCATGTTTTGTTCCCGATGACCTCCACTACTCTGAAAGAACCAGTCCATACGGGGGAGACCTGACGTGAAACCAATGGGGCTGCCTTCTCTAGTACCAGGTGTCTTTCCTCAGGTCTTTGCCGTACTCTGCCCACTGAGCATATGAGTTTTTGAAACTGGTCATATTTCTGAACAAGGACTGAAATGATCGCCTGATTGATTACCACTAGATACAAACTAAATGACGTGTTTGGCTGTGGTTTGCACAGGACTAGAGGGTTGGCTAAGTACTCCTTCAACCTAATGAACGCCTCTTTACTCTCTTGGTAAGGGAGGTCGCCCCCTCCTCCAACTAATGCAAATCCAGACAAGACAGGCATGTGCCTCGCCAGTGGGCGCCTTTCTGGGTTTGTCTTCATACCACACTCAGTGAGCAAGGAACCCAGAAACTTCTCTAGTTCTATTCCGATCACACCCTTCTCGGGGTCCGGTTTCAGCTTGTACTCAGCTATCTTTACGAACAGACCTTCTAAGTTAATTAAGTGTCGTTCCTTCGCCCTCTGATGGACAGGTCGGACCTTGACATTCAGATCCTGCGCCGTTTGATCGGGGGTGTCGCTAAGCTTGGAGACCTTCCCTCTAATCTCTCTTTCCCCTGGGTCGCCAAACGGATCATGTCTGCTCTCCTGGGCTATCTACCCGCGGGCAATTTTTGCTTTGGTCCAGGCAGTTTCGGTGCAACTGACCTCGGGTTGGGGGACCTCCTTTGTGTTTGGTGGTCTAGTAGTGACCATGAATACCCCTCTCTTTGTTTTGAGGTTGTTCTAGTAACATCTCTTGGCATCCTTCTGATCTGACTTGATGGTAATCACCTTTCCTGCCAAGTTAGGAAGCTTCATCTTTATGTGCCTCGTTGACGGCACCGCCCCTAACCTATTCAGCATAAGTCTGCCCAACAACATGTTATAAGCAGAGGAGGCATTGACGACAAGGTACCTGAAGCTCTCCGTACGTGACGCGGTACCATCCGTAAAGGTGGTCCTCAGCTCTAAGTGGTCGCGCACCTCTACATGGTCTCCCATGAAACCGCACAGACAGCCACCATAGGGCCTCAGCATGTCAGGGGACAATTGCAGTTTGTTGAAAGTCGTCCAGAACATTAGGTCTACCGAGCTTCCCTGATCTACTAGCACACGGTGCACCTTCCTTCCTGCGGTTACCACTGAGATCACCACCGGGTCGTTTTCATGGGGAACAGCATCCTGAAGGTCGGCCTTGGTGAAGACAAGGTTGACATCGAAAGCATCGTCGGTCCTTTGTGTTGAACCAAGTGTGTTCAAGCTTTGAAGAATCCAAACCCTTTGAAGGATGATGAAAGGCTGGTTGTGCTTGTTGTTGTTGAGTTGTCTTTTAGATAGGTTATGGGGTAGAATTAATGTATAATACACTCTTGATTGAATCCAAAGCATAGGCATTCTCAATTCTTTTAAAAGAAAAGTGTTTTTCAAACTAAGTGAAAAACAACCTGTTGTTTTGTCGAAACAACCGATTGTTTTATACTTAGGTGTTTTTAGAAAAGGTTGAAAACTGTTTTTATGGTTGACTTGCTATCAAAACCAAAACAATCGATTGATTCGTGGAAACAACCGATTGTTTGTTTTGGTACCATAACAGAAAACTGTTTTATGCTTTGACTGAGCATTAGATTCGCATCATCAAAGAGCACATACAAAAGGCAATGAGGTTAAGTGACTATCACTATCCATATGTTGTTTTGATTTTTTAATTTTTTGTTGTATTTTGAAGTAAATCTGAGATATTTAAGGAATACCTTAACCCGTATACAAAAATTCTCCCTAAGCACACCCCTCCTACTATCAATGAACCTATATAATGTCCCTTTTATTCTAGGATCCTCACTTGTGTCAGCCAATAAAATGCGCTTATAACCTATCCATATGTATATACCTATAGATCCATCTACATGTAATTATATATGAATTTATATGTAAGTAATTATATTGTCAATTTATCTGTATAAGCAATTATATTTGCAAATAAAATCACATGAACTTACCCATACATTTAGAAATCCTCCAGTATTTTACTTTCAAATTCTTTTTCATTGGTAATTCATTGCAAGTATTATCTACAAATTTCTTATATTAACTATGAATTAATTTTTCATTGTTGTGAAACTAATAAGATTAAGGCATATGTTTTTATTATTATCAATGGTATATGAAAACAGCTTCTTCTACATGTCAATAAGATGTTAATATATATTGGAACCTAATTGAAATATTCCTTCAAAACTTTTAATACCAAAAAAAAATAGATATCCATATAATGGACATGAAAAAATTATCTTAATGTAATTAAAAAATAATAAGAAACATAATGTTCCATAAAAAAATAATTAAAGAATACACAATATCATATTAAAGTTGTATTTCATCCTTTAATTAACCATTAAATAATTAAGGGATACACAATAATAATAAAAACAATAGAGATATATCACTTTCGAAAGAAATGAAACAGCATCAAACCCGTGGTTAAAAATTTGACATAGCAAAGTCAACACCATTTTCAGTACGAATCGTTTTGATATTAGTTTTGAAATGATTTTGAACGAAAATAGTGAAGTTAGTGATGTGCTGACGCACTTCAGATTTGTTATGCAATAGAATAACCCAAGTATAACATGAGTAATCATCAACAATAGTCAAGAAATAATGAAAACCTTGCAAAGAAATAATGGAACATGGTCCCCAAATATCAAAGTGTAGAAGATCAAAAATAGCAGAGGTAACAATATTGCTTAAAGTGAAAGGAAGTTTTCTCTGTTTTGCACGACTACAAGTGTCACATACATGATGAGTATCAACCGTAATAAAAGAGTATTGTTTCCTTAAGACATATAACCTTTCAAGTGAAAGGTGTCCTAGTCTATAATGCCACAATGTTTTGTCCGTGATATTACAATTAATAAAAGAAGCAAAATAATGCAGTTTAGAACAGCTAGAAGTAGGCAAGGTAGTGACAAGGTACAAGTCAGCAGTGGTTTTAACCGTACCAATCCTCTCTTGGGTGAGATTGTCATGTATAATGCAGTGGGTTGAAGTGAAAGTTAATGTTAAAGTGCATTTAAGTTGGTATGTGAGTTTAGAAACAAATATTAACTTTAATTGAAAATGAGGCAAATATAACACATCAGACAAATAAAACTTATTATAAAAACGTACTAAACTAGAATATGTGGCATAAATAGTTTGACTATTTGGAAGACTGATTAAGACATGTTTAATTTTAGTATAAGTAGTAAAAATGTTCAAATTGTTGCAAACATGATCTGTGGCACCAGAATCAATAATCCAAGATTCTTTTATAGCAGATAGTGAAGAGAGAAACTTACCTATTGAAGATTGCTCAGTATTGGGGATTTCATCCGCAGAGAAGGTGCCGGCTTGATTAATTTGAGTGTGAGGGGAAGGATTCTCAAGGTTTTGTTGACGCAAAATGTTGGTCAGGAATTGACACTGATGTGATGTAAGTTGAATCCCCTTTACATTCTGTTCTTTAGGAAAAACGCTCAGAAAAAGTGTAAGTAGTAATCATATTATTGGCTTGGGATGTCTAATTGGTGAATTTGTAGCCAGGAGGGAACCCATGCTTTTTATAACAGGTGTCGACGGTGTGGCCAAGACTATTACAAAAAGTGCAGACTTTTCTAGTAGAAGAAAACTTTGAGGTTTTAATATTACCAAAAGGAAAACCCACTTTGCGAAAACAAATAGCCTCAATATGACCGTATTTACCACAAAAATTGCATGTAATAGTGTGACTACTATTAAAACTACTAAGACTAGGGTTTTCATTAGACATTTTCTAAGAGATTTTGAATCACAATCAAGATTTTGAAAGAGAATAGAAAAGATACCCAAGAACAACAAATGAGGAAATAAAGATAAGAGAAAAGAGCAACAGAACTCTTCATTCGAAGAGCTCTGATACCATATTACAGTCAATGAAGATGAATATTCCTTATCTGATGTGGTGCATCAAATGGAGCACACGTAATCGCACGTAACCGCAATCAACAAAGGTAGGTTCTGATGAACCCTAATTGCAAATGAAAAAGAGACAATGACTTAAGCATAAAAGAGAGAAAAATAGAGAAAAGAAAATACAAAAGAAATTCTTATTTACTTGTGCATATGAGAATAAAATACATGGTGTATATATAAGAAAAAGACTAAGACCTAGCTGAAACAGAAAAAGGAAAGTTAGGTCAAACAAACAAAGCCCAATAACATAAAACAGAAAAACTAAATATGTTAACATCCGAGAGGTATTACTCTAGACTTAGGTGGAGTTATTTTTCTTTTGTTTTCATTAGCGTTTTAGTATTCGTGGCAAACTAGACTTCATCTCTCAAAATATTTAGTGAATTTCCTTTAGTCTTTAGAAACACATTTAAATTTTTTAATTGGAAGATGCTTCCATGAACCACAGTCTTCCTTCAAAGAGTATTAGACCCACATAGGACCACTTTAGGATATTCTATACAACTTCAATGAAACTATTAAGAAATACACTTTATGTTTAACTCAACCTTATATAATCGGTTTATAAAGTGAAGTTTGCACTCACTTATATACTATAAAATGTTATTATCTGTAGTTGATTTGTAATTTTCAAACAGAACCTATGCAACGTCCCTTTTATTATAGGATCCTTATATGTAATTACCTGTATAGATCCATCCACATCTAATAATATATAAATTTAAATGTAGATAATTATATTATGAATTTATATGTAACCAGTTATATATGCGAATAAAATCACATGTAGTTACCTACACATTAGAAATCCTCAAGTATTTTACTTACAAATTCTTTTTTATTGGTATATAGAGATTATTAAGTTTTATCAACAAATTTCTTAAATTAACTATGTATTAATTTTTCATTGTAGTGAAAATAATAAGATTAGCGCGCGCACATATATATATATATATATATATATATTATTTTTTTATTATATTATCAATGGTATATGAAAAGAACATCTTCTACCTGTCAATAACTTGAACTTAATTGAAATATTCCTTCAAAACTTTTAATACCTAAAAAATACGCATCCATATATGAAAAAGTTATCTAAATAATAAGAAACATATTCCATAAAAAAATAATTAAAGAATACACAATATCATACCAAAGTAGTATTTCATCATTTAATTAACTATTTAATAATTAAAGGATACTCATAAATAATAAAAACAATAGAGATATCATAACTTTCGAAAGAAATAAAACAGCACAAACCCGTGGTTAAAATTTTCTTTAGTTTTTTATGATGAATTTTTAAAATTAAGAGAGATTTTTATACATCCAAAATTTCTTTAGTGGTAAGAAGCTTGAGTTTACCTAATCAATATACTATTAGAAAATAATTTTTAATTTTAAAGAATCCACTAGTGGTTTGTATAAAATTGAGTTAAACTTAAAATATACTTCATAATATATCAGAGTCATTCAAAGTTTATCGTAATGAAACAGAGTTTAGAAAATTGAATCAAACTTAAAATACACTTCTTAATAAACGAATTTATATATATAAAAAAATAACTTCAAAATAGTTCTACCACAACACTCATATATCTAATAGGAACATTTTATTAAACCTTGTGAAGGTTCTTCAACCAATATTAATAAGTTGAAAATTAAAGGGAACATTAGTGTGAGAATCATCCATCAAAACAAGATGCCTTCCTTCATGATCATTAGTTCTCCCAATACTAAAACAAGTGTTGTGGTTAGTGTTGTTGCTGCAGAATGCAAAGTTATAACCCTCACCATATTTCTTAAACATAAACGTTCCACTTAAGATCTGCTTCCCTAGATGGTCTCCATTCTTACCTATAGCAATCCATTTTTTAGGAAAATCATCAACTACCACCCACTCTGAGGATTCAGCACAATAAGGAATAAAACCAAATCTAATCTCTAATGGTGTCTCTGTCAGTATGACACCTGAGCTTCTTCCTTCTATGTTGAATCTCAGATTGACCCCAAGATCAAATTTACTTGTAACAGCAACGTTGCATACTGAGTTCCGACCAAAATCTGACGTTACTCCACCACCTTGTGGACCATGACGATTAAGATCTGAAAGACGGTATTGAACAAAAGGAGAAATGGGTAAACCATTTGAGTCACGGACTTGTTCAGGAACCCTAGAGAATGCTAATGGAAGAAAGTTGGAAGTGAAGAGAAGGAAGAAAGAGAGAGTGAGGGATATTGTAGACTTCATGGTTTATGATAATGTGTTTAGTTTTGGTTCAATCTCCTTTTATAAAAAAATTTCTAGGTTTACTCATTAATGTTTTTTATGAAACTATCACCACATTTATTATTTATTCATGCATTTTATTTATTTATTTTTACGCGTTTTTATGTGTGTGTTTGTGTGATGAATGCATTTATTATATATTTTTATTGAATTCAAAATTGTTGTGTTTTTATTGATGAGTTCATTAATTAATAGATATGTTTCCTAGAATCCAATTTTGAAGTTATAAATGTTGGGTCAAATTGCGCTTTTTTTCCTTAATAGCGAGATTTTTTGTAATTATTTTTTAAATAAAAGATGAATTGAAAAAGTATTTGTATTGAGTATATCATTAGGATAAGAAAACTATTTGTAAGGTAACGAATGAGAGAAACGATACTATTTCCTATATTAGCACTACTTTCATTTAATAATTATTTTAATATTTGGTAGATAAATTAAAAATAGCAATTAATGTGTTACTTGTTAATATATCTTTCCGGTCTAAATAAACCCATTACTAATTTAACATCCAAATCACACTCAAATTCATCCAAAACATCAAGTATATTGATATTCATTTGCGAATGAATTAATAATATCATAACTTCACATTACTTCAAAAAATCATAAGCAAAGGAACATATATAAACATTCATATACATAATAATTCAACTACCACATTCTTCACAATCTAAACAAGCATTACATTGATGTAATGCTTATATTAACTTCCCTTACGTGGAGGTAGTTTGTCTATAACTAAAAAAACATTTCTTTGATACTTTTAGAAATCCTCTCTACCTTAACACTTAGCTGCACAACGTCCGAATCCAAATGAGTGTTGCCCGATTTTTCTCCTGTTACCAACTGTGCATAAGGTTGATTATTCACCTTTGGTCTCCAAGTATTCCGAGGCTGAACATGTCCTTTCTTTGATAACCACTCTTTCTTAAACACCTCACTCCTTCGAAACCTTGATAAATTCACTTGCAACTTCCACGTTCCGATCCAGATCGAGTCCAACTTCCTTTCCAATGCAACTTCATCCACCACTCCTTTAAACCTAACGAACCCAAAACGACGATTTCTTTTATTGAGCTTTCTTGAAATGAAAATGTCCAAAATTCTACCCCACCTCTGAAAAACTTTCCAGAGTTCACTCTCAAGGAAGTCGTTTGGAAAATTTGTGAAGAAATGCGATGTATCAGCCATTGAACCTACACTCTCTCCACTGCATAAGATTCGTGCTCATAGTAAGAATAAAAAAAACAATTTGTTATATTTTTCTTTGGTAAATAGATTTTCTGATATATAAATAGAGTTCGCAATCAATTTTGCTGTTTTTTTCTTTAATAAATTGATTTTTTCATATATAAATAAAAATCACAATTAATTTTTTTTTTAAATCGATTTTTTTGGTTTTGGGTTTATTATAATATTTTATAAATTAGTTTTTATTACAAATTTATTATATTGGAATTTTAATTACTGCAAAGAATTATAATCTGTTATTATAATTTCTTTTAACATCAATTTTTTTTTTCCACTCCAAAGAATTATAACAAACAAAAATATTATGTTATTAATATTGATTTTGTTTATAATTTTCTGGTATATTTTTAATATTTATAAAATTTTCTGTTTTATTTATATTTTTGTAGGCTTTTATGTTTATATAAATATTTTTTTATAATTATTATAATCTCTTATAGATTTATTTTTTAATTTTAATTAGTTATGATGGTTCAATATTTGGAGTAGATTTTTAAACGTGAATTACTTACTGGAATGTTTTTCAATTTTTAAATATATTGTGTTAATTGAATATTCAATTTTAAATTTCACAATTTAATGCAAACACAATAATTTAAAAAATTTAATTAACTATTATTTATACACATAAATCACTCATATTTTATTATTTATAATTTTTTATTACAAAGGTGAAATTGTAAATTTATATTTTATATCTTTAAAAAAATTATAAATATTCTATCAACCATTACATTACTCACAAATTTCAATCAATTCTTCACATCAATCCAAACACAATCACTTCTTTCACATTTTTCTCTTAAATCTCACACGTTCATTCCCTCAAATATTCATACTTTGACTGCTCAATTCAAACGCAACCTTAAAATAATTTAAAGTAAAACTAGAAAAATTATGAGCCTAAACTATAATACCAAGTATAATAATAACAATATTCTAATTCCAAATATAATTAGTCAGTGGATGTATCAATTATGTGATAGGAATCTGAAATGTTTTTTAAGGGTCTTTAATTTAATATATCAAAAGAACAAGACAATTAACAATATATCAAGTAAAGAAGATTGAGAGGAAAAAGAACCCCAAGGATACATATAATATTTTTCAATTACTTTAGTTAATTTTATTTACTATTACTTTTATGTTTTACTAGCAATAAAAAAATAAGAAAGAAATCCAAGATTTATTGTCATACAAGACTTGAGCCTCTCTTATGACATCTTATTAGTTGAGTTTTTTTTATTAATAATGAATTAATCAAATAAAATAAAACAATTTAGAGGTGTTTTAACTCTTATTAAAAATCTCCATCTAAAACTAGTTTTATATCTGAGGAAATAATTATTCCACGTTAATTTAAATTCCAAGGATGTATCAGAAGATCCTACCTGTTGTACCATCCTTCCTTCCTTGCAAATTTCATAAATAAGTCTAAATATCAATCCTAAAAGTTGAGATGAAAAATATTATTAGAACAACTTGGAAATCTTGTCCAATTTTACAACTTTATTAGAAAAAAAATCAATACAAAAATACAATCACATAGTGAAAAAATAAAATACAATAAAACAACTAATACTTAGGTGATTACTCAAAATGTTCTTGTTGTGGTAAGGTAATGATAAAAAAGAGTTCAAACAATAAGATAAATAAAACACAATGTTTCGTTCGAGTCTCGATCCCTCTTAACATGTAAATTAATTTAAAAATAATGCATTTGATTTCAAAAAAATTTATTTTTAAATGAGAGATATAATGTTTTAGAACATGATCATGTTTTTTAATATTTTTCCAGCAAAACAAAAATATTTTATCATAACATACTTGAAATCACAAAATGCCCAATACTTCTTTCAAAATGCCTAACTTGACATATGAGCAAATCAAGGCATAAAAAGGACTTACTATTAAAGGATACAGATACCAGAGTTATAGAAGGATCCTAATATTAATTGGGTGTCTTTTCTAATTATCAGTTGTTTCTCTTTATAGAGGAGAATAATTTGGTGTGTTTTCTAATTATCAGTTGTTTCTCTTTATAGAGCTTAATAACCTTTATTTTGTCTTGTGTGTTATGATTTTATTATTTAATTATTGATTCTTTTCCTCTTTAGTTAAACCTAGAATGAGTGTACTACTTGTATATATTCAGACCATTTTTTTTTATTTGAATAACAAGAAAGAAGAGATATTCATTCTCATATCCTTTGTCTTCAATTTACTCTTTTGTTCATCTCTGTTCTCTTTTGTTCATCTCTATTCTATTTTGTAATATGGTATCAGAGCTCTAATCAGAGCTCTGGTTGCTACATTTATCTATGGGTGAAATTGTTGATCCCTCACAAGATCTTTGTTCACCTTACCATGTTAGTTTATCAGATAATTCATCCTTGAATAGAGTTTACTCTCTCGTTACACAACAAGAGAGGCAAGTTTTTGGTGATCAATCCAAGACAATGATTGCTACTAGCAAAGGAGGTTATAATAACAATGCTATGATCTATGACATGGGTGGTGGATATGGAAGAGAAAGCTATGGAAGAGGAAGCTATGGAAGAGGATATACTTCCAAAATTTGCAGTTATTGTGGAAAGACAGGGCATACCATTGATACATGTTATAAAAAGCATGGTTTTCCACCTTATTTCAAATTTAAAAATCAGAACCATCATCAAAGTCATGCAACCTTTCACAATACAAATTTTAACAATAATGAGCAGAATCATGAAGGTTCAAAGTCAGAAGTGGATTCTCAACAAATTGGTTTTACTCCTGAGCAGTATCAAACATTGTTAGCTCCTTTACAACAGGTCAAATCCAGTGGCAATGTTTCTAGTCAAGTCTCTGTTATTCCTTCCAACATGACAACACAAACTGGTAATAATTCTATTTCTTCTTCTAGTTCTTGGATTATTGATAGTGGTGCTACTGATCACATTTGTTCATCCTTAACTTACTTCACTTCGTATCGTCAAATTGATCCTATTTATGTCAAATTACCAAATGGAAATCAAGTCATTGCCAATTATTCTGGAAGTGTTTTTCTCAATCAAAATCATGTCATAGATAATGTTTTGTATATTCCTTGCTTCACTTTTAATCTTCTTTCAGTAAAAAAAATTGGTTGATAGACTATCTTGTGTTCTTACCTTTGATTCTAATGGTTGTCACATTCAAGACAAAAACTCCTTGAAAATAATTGGTTCTGCTAAGATGCAAGATAGACTTTATATACTCAGGATCCCATCTTACCAGAAATTTCAAATTAAACCCCTTGAATCTACACACATCATCAATACGGTTAATGTCAGTGCTAGTGATCTAGAAACCCTTTGGCATTTTCGATTAGGTCATATTTCAAATAAATGTATTGATGTTATCAAGAATAAATTTCCTTTTGTTAAATATAACAAATCTTTTGTTTGTGATGTTTGTCATTTTGCAAAGCAAAAAAGACTTTCTTTTCCTATTAGTACATCTAAATCGGAAAAATGTTTGATTTGATTCATGTAGATATTTGGGGACCATACTTAATACCATCAATTCATGGCCATAAATATTTCTTGACCATAGTTGATGACTATTCGAGGTACACATGGATTTTTCTTTTGAAACAAAAATCTGAAGTTGTTAAGGTTTTGAAACATTTTGTTATTTTTGTTCAAACACAGTTTGAGACAACAATAAAAATAATAAGAAGTGATAATGGAACTGAGTTTGTCATGACTAATTTTTTTGTTAGTAAAGGAATAATACATCAAACATCATGTGTCAATACTCCACAACAAAATAGTATAGTTGAAAGGAAACATGGTCATTTATTAGATGTAGCAAGAGCTCTTATGATACAATCTCATTTACCCAAAATTTATTGGTCATATTCTATGATACATGTTGCGCGTATTATAAACATGCTTCCCACACCTGTTTTAAACTATTCTTCCGCTCATGAAATGCTTTTCAAAACTGATGCAGATTTTAATGGATTAAAGGTGTTTGGTTCTTTATGTTATGCTAGCACTTTGTCAACAAATAGAAGAAAATTTGATCCAAGAGCATCAAAATGTGTTTTTATTGGTTGTCCAAGGTGGACAAAAGGATATATTTTGTTGAATATTCAATCAAGAGAAATTATTGTGTCTAGGGATGTTGTCTTTTATGAACATGTTTTTCCATACCAAAGGGTTCAAGATACTAGTAATGAAACTAACAGTCCTGATATTGATGATCAAATTTTGTTTGCTGAAGATCAATCTGTCTTAAGTCAGCCATCACAAGTCATTCTTGCACCTTGTGAAAATACACCTTGTGATAATGTTGAAAATAGCAGTGATAATAATTGTGAGTCACAAATTGAGGTTTCAGACGTAGATTGTTCCCATATAGACCAAAACCTCAATGAAAATCATGATATAGAACAAAGTTCTGAATCAGATCCATTTGTCTGAATGAGCACAAGAATAAAAAGATCACCTGAGTATTTAAAGGATTATCATTGTAATCTTAACGTTTCCAATACATCTTCAAGAGTTAAATATCCTTTGAATTTTGTTTTGTCTTATAGCAATTTATCACCTTCTTTCAAATCTTTTGTTATGTCTCTTTCTTCACATGTTGAGCCAAACACTTATTCTGAAGCTGTGAAACATGACTGTTGGAGAAAAGCTATACAATGTGAGATATCTGCTTTAGAGTCAAATCAAACTTGGGAGACTGCTCTTCTGCCTAAGAACAAAGCTGCCATAGGTTGCAAATGGGTATTCAAAATAAAATATAAGGCTGATGGGACAATTGAAAGGTATAAAGCAAGGTTAGTGGCAAAGGGATATACACAAACAAAAGGCATTGACTACCTTGATACTTTCTCTCCAGTAGTAAAGATGACCACCATAAGGTTGCTTCTTTCTTTAGCTTCTATTTATAATTGGGAATTGAAACAATTAGACATAAACAATGCCTTTTTACATGGAGATTTGGAAGAAGATGTATACATGGTTGTTCCTCCTGGATTGACTTTTATTCCACCAGGAAAAGTTTGTAAACTAAAAAAGGCTTTATATGGTCTTAAGCAAGCTAGCAGAGAATGGTTTGCCAAACTGTCATCATTTTTGCTTTCTATGGGATATACTCAATCTATGAATGATCATTCCTTGTTTATTAATTCTTCTGAAGGATCTTTTACAGCATTATTGGTATATGTGGATGATATAATATTGAGAGGAAATGATAAAGAAGAGATTGCTCGAATCAAACAAGCCTTGAATCAGATATTCAAGATTAAAGATCTTGGGAATTTAAGATATTTTCTTGGTCTAGAAGTAGCAAGAAGTAAGACAGGAATAATGGTAAATCAAAGGAAATATGCATTGGAATTATTAACAGATGTAGGTCTTTTAGCCTGCAAACCTACACCCACTCCTATTGATAATCATGAGAAATTTTCTTCTACTGGAAGTGTTCCTTTCACAGATATTCAAGCCTACAAAAGATTGATTGGAAGACTTATGTATCTCACTAATACCCGACCTGACATAACATTTTCTGTGCAACAACTTTCTCAATTTCTTGCTAAGCCTACAATTTCTCAATTTCTTGCTAAGCCTACAATTTCTCACTATAATGCAGCGATTAGAATTCTCAGATATATCAAAGGGGCTCCAAGTCTTGGTCTATTTTTCTCTTCCACTACCTTTGTTCATCTGAAAGCCTTTTGTGATAGTGATTGGGGCACCTGTAGTGATTCAAGACAATCAGTGACTGGTTTTAGTGTGTATCTTAGAAATTCTCTCATATCTTGGAAGTCAAAGAAGCAAGGAACAATATCAAAAAGTTCTTGTGAAGCTGAATACAGAGCAATGGCCACTGTTACATGTGAAATTTAATGGCTAACTTATCTTCTTCAAGATTTCAAAGTTCCTTTTGAGCAACCATCTCTTTTATACTGTGACAATGATTCAGCAAGATACATTGCAGCAAATCCAGTGTTTCACGAGCGTACAAAACATATAGAAATAGATTGTCACGTGGTCCGAGAAAAATTAAAGAAGGGTCTCATCCATTTGCTTCCCATTTCCACCACAGAGCAACTGGCTGATATTTATACCAAAGCTTTAAGTCCTCAATCTTTTAAGAATATTTGTTCCAAGCTGGGTCTCATCAATATTTGCTCCCCAGCTTGTGGCAGGGTATTAAAGGATACAGATACCAGAGTTATAGAAGGATCCTAATAAATTGGGTGTTTTTTCTAATTATCAGTTGTTTCTCTTTATAGAGGTGAATAACCTTTATTTTGTCTTGTGTGTTATGATTTTATTATTTAATTATTGATTCTTTTCCTCTTTAGTTAAACCTAGAATGAGTGTACTACTTGTATATATTCAGACCATTTGTTTTAATTTGAATAACAAGAAAGAAGAGATATTCATTCTCATATCATTTGTCTTCAATTTACTCTTTTGTTCATCTCTGTTCTCTTTTGTTCATCTCTATTCTATTTTGTAATACTTACACACAAAAATTAAGCATGGAAAACATGATTTAATCACACAACAACCATTCTTGACATGAATTTTCATCCCTTAAATCTTTTGACAAAATATCTTTTCACTCAAAATTCTCATTCCTTACCCATATATATGTCTTTATCAATTGGTTAGAATCATCAAATACATTTGCATATAGTCTATACATATCACCATTTCACATGTAGTAATGGTGGTCTTAATCAATTGGAGTACAATGCAAAACATTGAAACAAAGAAGACAAGAGGACCACTGCAATCTTCTCAAATAGTGTTAGACCACATAAAACTATTAATGGAGAAGCATATAGGAGAATTCACATTGGGCCTCTCATAAGGTTAATGGCTATAATGATGAAAAAAGAAGAAGTGATCACGAAAAAGACTATCCTCTCTTATGGAATGTAAAATATTAAAATGGTCCACTACTACAAGAAAGAGTCATAGCTTATTTGAGTCATAGCTTATTTGAATCCTTGGGAGACCAAGCACAAAGTCCAAGGGGCGGTGGATATGGGGGAATTTGTAGAGTCCAAGAAGCATTACTCTAGACTTAGGTGGATTTATTTTTCTTTTGTTTTCATTAGCGTTTTAGTATTCGTGGCAAACTAGATTTCATCTCTCAAAATATTTAATGACTTTCCTTTAGTCTTTAGAAACACATTTAAATTTTTTTAATGGAAGATGCTTCCATGAACCACAGTCTTCCTTCAAAGAGTATTAGACCCACATAGGACCACTTTAGGATATTCTATACAACTTCAATGAAACTATTAAGAAATACACTTTAAGTCTAACTCAACCTTATAAAATTTGTTTATAAAGTGAAGTCTGCACTCACTTATATACTATAAAATATCATTATCTCTAGTTGATGTGTAATTTTCAAACATAACCTATACAACGTCCCTTTTATTTTAGGATCCTTATATGTAATTACCTATATAGATCCATCCACATGTAATTATATATGAATTTATATGTAGGTAATTATATTATGAATTTATATGTAAGCAATTACATATGCGAATAAAATCACATGATGTTACCTGCAAATTAGAAATCCTCAAGTATTTTACTTACTGTTGGGTTCAATATGTCAAAGTTCAAGAGGGGGTGTGAATTGACCTTTTAGAAGTTTCACACAGAATCAGATATTGTCATAGTACATAGAAAATAAATCGATTTATTTAGCAATGAACAAATTTATTTTTATACTGTTTATGTACTTTAAGGCGTTTATCCCAGTTGAATAATCTTTGATTTTAAGATTGAGTTAGGTGATCTGCAGCCAAGGTTCAAATTAATTTTTGCAGAATTAAAACAATGAGCTTCAGCAGTTAATCACATTCTTTGAATACAGAGCCAATGCTTGTTATTTAAAAACACTTGTCAGATTGTATTATCTTTCACAGAGCATGAAATTCACTGATGTTTCACCACATATGGATTTATGCAGATGTTCTTTAGAAAAACAAGAGCAGTATATACGTGCCCATAAAGAACATATTCAATTACAATTGAACAAATTTATTTCTTAACAGTTTAGTTTATTCAGCAGTTATTGAGTGCATGGATTATGAGAGAATGAACACAAAGCAATTATACTGGTTCACTTCAATGAGCTACATCCAGTCTTCACCTAATCCAAGGTGAAATTCACTAAAACACAATTCAAACAATTACAAAACACCACAGTTCTTGAACCCTACAAGAACATGATAAACCTTGCTGAAAAACACTATTCCAGCACACACAACTCTTCAAGAAACCCTATCAAGAAGAGTTTACAACCACACTTTTACAAGGAATGAAATATGAAACGAATACAACTGATAGAGGATGCAGAAATCAGCCTTAGACCAATAGAACAAATTGCTTACATAGTAGCAGCACCTTTAACGAAGCCTTAGAGCCAACCAAGAACAAGCACACTTTTGATTTGTAAAATCTTTCTAGAACACATGTTAATTCTTTGCAAATCCTTAATTCTCTATTGTAAAACTTGTTTTCTCAATTGTATGATTCACCTTTGAACGTAGGAACAAACTCTCTTTTTATAGAAAAACAACTTATAACAGATTTTCAAAAAACCGTTAAAGCTGTTATAAAAAGAACAAATTGAAAATAAAATGAACAGATTTATTTTCAAAAGCAGTTAGAGAATCTGTTATGTGAAGGGGACTTAGTCAAACACTCTGGTGCAAGGATAAAACGAAAAAATGTTTTAAGGTAAACATAACACCAGACTAAAAAGAATTTATTCATTTACAGATTTAGAAATTTATTTTTCAAAACGATAACAGAAAATTCTTAACAAGTAAAACACATTCGTTTTGATGGAATGAGGATTTAGTTAAAATACTTCATGCACAAACCACGATTTTTCAAAAAACTTAGTTAATGCATCAGTTTAAAAAAGAATCTATTCATTTAGAAAAGAACAGATTCATTATTTATGCAGTGAGGGTATTTTTGCAAAACATGTGAAAAACAGTTTCAGAAAACTTGTGTTTGCTCTTATCACATGGTCAGGGGTTAAGAGGTGAGTTACCTAGCAAAAAGCCTACTCTAAACAACCTTTAAACTATACCTAAGACATTCTTAAAGCAAATGAAATTTACACAAATGGCTTCATCAAACACATGTCTTGAAGGGGCAACAACTATCTTCAACAATCTACCCTTGTTTGATGGAGACAAATCTCAATAGCTTTGTTGCTTTAAGAACCTGTACTGCACCAAATACCAAACCAAAAAATTGAAACATTGCATAACATGTGAATCAGTTTTAAGGTGCAGAATGTAACTTCCTGTTTCATCTACTTTCACCTAGCATGGTGAACTATTTTTCTCCCCCTTTAGATTCATCAAACAACATTTAAGCATAGAGAAAGATAAAAACATAAACACAACCATAACAGTCCAAAAAACAAATACAAATTGTTCAACATTACAGAAATATAAACTGATGAAAGGAAAGCATGGAAAGCAAGATACTTCTAATCTTTGTAATATAACTCTGTAAGCTGCAACTGAACTCCTTCAATTTGATCATCAAGGTGCTGAAACCTTGCTTGAGTTGTCTCAAAATAAGCTCCCTGTTTTGCTGTCATGGCATCAAGGCGATACAGAACTTGCCTCTCAAACATGGATAAGGGTTCACCTCTGTACTCTGGGGTTTGATAAGCATCAATAGTATTCTGATGAGTTGCAGCAGCCTCTTCATGCATTGATTGGGGAGCAGGTGAATCTCCTCTGATTTCTACAGATGGAGAACTAATCCTTTGACTTCCTGCATGATCAGCAGATTGCTCTTGCCCGTAGAAGTGATGGATAACATAACATGAATCTTCTGCAGCTTGAACAATGTCATCTTCCATGGGAACAGACTCATCTCCATCTTCATTGTTGAGGTTTGAGGCTCCATGTTCTTCTTGAGGATTCTTGCCTTTGAGAATCACCCAGCTGTCCTCCACTTTATGAAACCCCATTTTTGTGAGAGTTGAGTTATCAATCTCACTTACAGCTTTGATGGTTTCATTTCGCTCATTAGAAGTTTCAATGCCAAAGTAGTCAATCAGTTTTGAAACAAGTATAGCATAAGGAAAGCGATAATCAGTTAATCTTTTGGATTTAAGCATATGCTCATTGATGATATACACCCAGTTAACCTTGATCAGATTCATGATGCAGTATAAAAGGATTAAATCCTCTTCATGTAGAACAACATGATTCGTACCTCTAGGGATGAGCTGTCATGCTATTATGTAGGCAACAAGTCGTGGTGTTAGGTTCAGATTACCTGCATGGAATCTGCTTATGCTCTGGGCAGGGTTCCTCATACAACTTCTGTAATACTGAATTTTGTTGAACTCCTGAATCCCACTTGTGTTTCCTTTTCCAACCTTTAGACCATAGTATTTGATTTCAGCCACTGAATTCCAGACTTCACTGGTGACTTTCATTTTGACCCCTTTCACATAGGATACAATGTTCTTTCCATCCAGAGTTAGATTTGTGTAAAACACCTTAACCAAGTCAGGGTATACATTACCAGTTAATTCCAACAGCTTTTTTAGTTCCTAATGCTTCAGTGCATACCTTGTTTCAGCCAATTTTTCATATTTAAGCCAGTTGAAATCCAACACCTTGGGTATGTTAATCTGTTTTCTGCTCATCTTGTGAATGTAGGCATTGATACCTTCTTCATCTCCAGCGAACCAGCCTTCTAGCACTCCTTGAAAGGTGTTTTACCTGTCCTGGTTTTTCTTCTTCTGTCTTGAAGAGGAAGCCATGGTTGAACCAGAATTTTTCTCGTGATTTAAATGGTGAGCAACGAATATGGGCTGCCAATGTGAGCACACCAACTCCCTGCTACATTGTACTCTTCTTCAGCAGTGGAGAGAGCAACACATGCCTATTTTTTGCATTCCCATGAGATCAAACTTGATCCAAGCAAGTGACAGGTACCACTGGTGCTCTTCCTATCAATTGTGCAACCTGCAAAGTCTTAATTAGAATAGCCAGTCAAACTTAATGAAATGTTACCTGGATACCACAAGCCAACTTCTTTATTTCCTTGCAAATATTTCTGAATCCTTTTGGCAGCATTGAAGTGTGATTCTTTAGGAGCAGATTGAAACCGAGCACACATGCACACTGCAAACATTATGTCAGGCCTGTTGGCAGTGAGATACAGTAGAGATCCTATGAGTCCTCTGTATTTACTTTCATCAACAGGAATTCCAGCTTCATCATGATCCAAGTGACAACTAGTTGAGAAGGGTGTGCTAATCGGTTTACACTTGTCCATTTCAAATTTTCTCAGCAGATCCTTGCAATACTTGGCTTGATTCAAGAATATGCCTTTTCTTGAGTTGTTTGACCTGCAAGCCTAGAAAATAGTCAACTCACCCATCATTGACATTTAAAACATACTCTTCATGATTTCCACAAAAGTTTCACACAATTCTCCATTGTTTGATCCAAAAATGATGTCATCCACATATACTTGTACTAGAATTGTGTCATCTCCTTTCTTCTTAATGAACAAGGTCATATCTGATGTGCCACTGTCATATCCTTGTGAGGTGAGGAAATCATTTAACCTCTCATACCATTGCCTAGGAGCTTGCTTGAGCCCATAGAGAGCCTTTTTTAGTTTGAACACGTGTCCTGGATGCTGATGGTCTTCAAAACCTGGTGGTTGTGAAACAAATACCTCTTCATTTATATAACCATTCAAGAAGGCACTCTTCACACCCATTTGGAATAGCTTTAACCCTTTGATGCAGGAGAAGGCAAGTAGTAATCTAACATCTTCTAGCCGAGCCACTGGTGCATATGTCTCATCATAGTCTATTCCTTCTTCTTGATTATACCCTTTAGCCACTAGTTTAGCCTTATTTGTGGTAATCACCCCATGTTCATCCATCTTGTTTTTGAATACCCATTTTGTTCGAATGATATTCATTTCAGGTATTCTAGGAACAAGAGTCCAGACCTCATTCCGAGCAAATTGATTCAGTTCCTCTTGCATGGCCAGAATCCAGTTACTGTCCTTGAGGGCTTCATTCAGATTGTTGGGTTCCACTTGAGATACAAAGGCCATTGTTTCACAGAAGTTATTCAGGGATTTCCTAGTTGAAACTCCCTTCTCAATGTTACCAATGACATTATCAAGGGTTAGGTCTCTTGGGGTTTTCCATTCTTTTGGCAAACCTGCAGGCACAGTAGGTTCTTGGATAGCATGTGAGTCAGCAATATCAATATGAATCGATTAATTTTGATTTAAAACAAATTTAAATTCATCATAGTCAAGGTCATCTACAACATTTTTAGATATGCTATTATCAGTTTCATCAAATACCACATGCATTGATTCTTCTATTATAAGCAATCTTTTATTAAAGACTCTATATGCATGACCATTCAAAGCATAACCAATGTGCACACCTTCATCATATTTAGCATCAAACTTACCTAAATTCTCTTTGCCATTATTCAATACAAAGCATTTACACCCAAACACTCTAAGGTGACTCACACTAGGTTTCTTGCCTTTATACAATTCATATGAAGTTTTCTTAAGAATGGTTCTAATTAAGGTTTTGTTTAACACTTAAGCTGCAGTATAGACTGCATCTACCCAAAAATAGTTAGGAAACTTATATTCATTTAACATGGTTCTAACTAGTTCCTCTAATGATCTCTTTTTCCTTTCAACTACACCGTTTTGTTGGGGAGTCCTAGGGGCTGAAAAGGTATGTGATATCCCATGTTTCTCACAGAACCTCTCGAATCTAGCATTCTGAAACTCTCCCCCATGATCACTTCGAATTGATTTTATGCAGCAACCATTTTCATTCTGTAAAACCTTTGCTAATTTCTTAAAGGCATTGTAAGCATCATTTTATGTGCAAGAAACAAAGTCCATGTAAATCTAGAGTAGTCATCCACAACAACTAAAGCATACAAATTTCTAGCCAAGCTAGCAACTCTAGAGGGTCCAAACAAGTCCATATGCAATACATCCAATGGATTTTTTGTAGAAACAATGTCTTTTGAATTGAAAGAGGATCTGATTTGTATACCTTTCACACAAGCATCACAGAACTTGTTATCCTGAAATTTAATGTAAGGTAAATCAGAAACAAGATCTTTAGATTTCAATTTATTTAAGTGATTAGTGTGTATGTGAGCTAACCTCATGTGCCACAGCCAAGACTCATCACTTCTAGACAGTAAACACTCATTTGAAGAGTTAGTTTCCATGATATCCAAAAGGTATATGTTATTCACTCTCTTACCAGTAAACAACACCTTACTAGAGGAGTCACTTGAGATTGTGCAGCCCTTTGACTTGAAGTTCACCTTGTATCCTTTGTCACAAAGTTGACTGATACTGAGAAGGCTATGCTTGAGTCCTTCTACATAAAGCACATTCTCAATAGTGGCTGAATTCCCTGTTCCAACAATGCCTCTGCCCATAATTCTTCCTCAGTTATTATCACCATAGGTTACATGTCCCTCTGCCTTGAGCTTCAAGCTAGTGAATTTTTTAATATCTCCAGTCATTTGTTTGGAACAGCCATTGTCCAAGTACCATTGATTTCTCTTGCTGCCTTTCTGCAGAACAGAGCAAAGATGATACAAATGGTACCCTTTTCAGTGTAGGGTCCAGCACAGATTAAAACCTTCCCTTTGGTAACCATTTTGCTAAGTTCTTAGGAACAAGATGCTTTCTAGCAATGCATGACCTAGAGATATGACCAGATTTCATGCAGTAAAAACAGGTACATGAGATGCCTTTTTGCCACTATTAAAATCTGAGAAACCTGATTTTGCTGGAACAAAAAAACTTGAAAGCTTTTTGACATTGGTTACATTTCCAGGATTATAACCATTGCCATTCTTGTTGAAAACAACATTCTGTGATCCAAGGAGAGACTCAAGGTTCTTTCTTCCCTTGGTGAAATTGGAAAGGGTTTTTAGCAAATACTCTACTTGTTTTTCCATTTTTTTGCAGTTTTCACAGGTTTTAATAGAGATATGCAAGCATGTTAGTTCAAGGCTTACCAGATCTATTTTGGCCTTATGCAGTTCTTCCTCAAGTGTTTTTACTTTAGGTGCAAACACATTATTTACCTTTTGCAACTTACTGCATATTACAACTAGCCTATTTGCTTCATCATGTGTTTCTTTGAAAGCAGCAAGCAATTGATCATAGTTATCAGATTCCATAGAGAATTCACTTACTGAATCAGAGATTGACCTTTCATCTTTCACCATGAAGCACATATTGTTTTCCTCACTCTCAGTTGAAGACCTGCTGGTTGAAGATACTTCATTTTCTTCCCACGAAATGTAAGCTCTTCTCCCCTTGCTCCTTTCAACCTTCTTGCTGGCAGATTTGTCCTTTGATTGATTTTTTTGACAATCCATTTTGATGTGCCCTGTTTTTGCACAGCCAAAGCAAGTGTAGTTAGAGGAATTTGAGTCATTAGGTTTAGGATACCTTCTTTTCTGTTGGTTCCTATCTCTGCTTTTCTTCTGCAGGAATCTGTTGAACCTCTTTGTAAGTAGGCTGATTGTTTCTGTTGAAGATGGATGAAGCTCATCTCTACCTAGCCTTAGTGTGTTTGATGTAGATGTTAGCTAGTTTGCTTTGAAGGTTGCAATGTGTCTTAGATGATCTTGTTCTTTAGGTTTCTGTGTATTCAAGGTTTCCTTTTGCTGCATGACCCATCCTAGATGCCAAATCAAGGTAGTAAGATCAAGCACATGATGTGGTTAAAGGCTTTTGAAAAGTTTTTTAAAGGGTTCTTATAAAGGTGTGATTCAGTACAAAAATAAATCTGTTTTATTAAGAAACAATAGGTTTATTTTTGCTCTGTTGAAAGGCTTTTCGAAATTCAGTTAGGGCACCAAAGGTAAAGCTCAGTCTGTTATTTCAGTTAAGCTGAGCTGACAGTTTTGTTAACATTTAACATGTTGTTTTTAGATGTAATATGTTGTTTTCAAAATTGCTCTGAAACTGTTTTTTGAAAAGTGGTTAGAAACTGTTCTCTATAAAATAAAATGCCCTTCTCACATGAAGGCGAGCTGAACAATCACAGTTTTGACAGAGATACAACATTTCGTGTGTGAAAAAGAGAATTGAAAAGGTTTTACAAAGGTTTTTCAAAAGAGAAATACATGTGAGCTTGTTCTTGAAGAACCTTGTGCTGGTTGAAGGTGTTGGTACTGTCTTGGAGCAAATAGAACAACTGGTTTATGTTCTTGCAACACAGTTTCAGGTGTAATCTTTTCCTTATTCGTTCTTGCAATAGGTATAAGTGTTAGTCACTCTTTGATAGTGTTTCTTGTAGTGCAAGGTGTGCAGAAATAGTGTTTGTCAGCCTTGTTTGTTGAAGTTCTTGAAGGGTTCAAGAACTGTTGTGTATGTTGTAATTGATTGTATCTGTTTTAATGGATTCCACCTTGGAGTAAGGTGAACTGGACGTAGCTCTTGATGAGTGAACCAGTATAAAAATTCACTTGTGTTTCTCTCCTCATCCCTGCACTTAATTCTGAGTTTTCACATAATCTGTCAAGAAAGGAATCTGTTCTTTTGAATTTAAATCTGTTAACTCTGGACCTGATTGAATTTGCCTTTCTAGCTTGTTAATCAATCTTCTAAACATAAATCAAGCTGCTGTGTGAATCTGTAATTTGGTAAAAGGGTGAATTGTTTTCCTTGACTGAACTGTGACATTTGTCCATTACTCTAGATGCTTTGTGTTAAGTAAAATTGATTAATCCTGTGCTACAAACTACAACTTTATAAGCTGTGAAAGTTAATCAACTTGATCCTGTTATTTCTGCTAGTTGATCTAAACCTTGTTGATCAAGTTTTGTTTGTGCTAAAGTCATTTGTAAAAACAATCTGTTTCGCTTAAAATCAATCTGTTCTTTTCACCTCTGTTACACTGTAAATCAGCTTCTTTTGCGAAAATTTGATAAGCTCAATTCACCCCTCCCCTCTTGAACTTAGACACTGTTTAACTCTAACAGTTTCATCATGTTCAACATCTTCTTTTTCCTTATTGATCTCATTCTGTTCACTTACTTTCAGTGCAAGTCCTTTGGGTTTTCTTGCTCTTTGAGTCTCTTGAGCTCCAGCTCATGCTCCATTAATTTCTCAAAGAGTGCAGCAGTTTACAACTTTGATAGATCACGACTTTCTGATATGACAGTCACCTTGGGTTGCCAGCTTCTATCGAGGCACTTCAGCACTTTTATGTTGAGTTTCTCTTTGTCATATTCCTTTCCCAAACCAGTAAGGTGATTCACAATATGAGTGAACCTTTTTTGCACATCAGCAATGCTCTCCTCAGGTTGCATTCTAAACAATTCATATTCTTGGATGAGAGAATGTTTTCTTGATCTCTTCACATCTTCAGTACCCTCATGAGTGACTTCCAAGACCTCCCACATCTCCTTAGCTAACTGCATTGGGATATTCTGAAGAATTCATTCGTTGTTAATGAGGAGGTTATGATGTTCTTGGCCACAAGATCATATTGAGCCTTCTTCCTTTCAATCTCATTCCATAGATCTTAGCTTTGCCACTTCTTCATCCTTGACAACCTGTATTGGCACATAGGGTCCATGGACCACAGCCTCCCAAATTAACGCGTCAATAGATTCCATGAAAATCTTCATTTTAATTTTCCAAAAATGTTAATTCATTCCATTGAACATAGGTGGTCTATTGACAGAAGATCCCTCAGCAAAAAGCACTTTAAACTCAGACATTATTGCAAACAGACTTGTTGGGTTCAATAGTGTCAAAGTTCAAGAGGAGAGGGGAGGGGAGGGGGGTGAATTGACCTTTTAAAACTTTCGCACAGAATCAGATATTGTCACAGAAAATAAATCGAATTATTTAGCAATTAACATATTTATTTTTATCCTGTTTATTTACTTTAAGGCGTTTATCCCAGTTGAATAATCTTTGATTTTAAGTTTGAGTTAGGTGATCTACAGGCAAGGTTCAAATTAATTTTTGCATAATTAAAACAGTGAGCTTCAGCAATTAATCACAATCTTTGAATACAGAGTCAATGCTTGTTATTTAAAAACACTTGTCAGATTGTATTATCTTTCACAGAGCATGAAATTCACTGATGTTTCACCACATATGGATTTATGTCAAAGTTCTTTAGAAAAACAAGAACAGTATAAACATGCCCAGAAAGAACATATTCAATTACAATTGAACAAATTTATTTCTTAACAGTTTAGTTTATTCAGCAGTTATTGAGTGCAGGGATTATGAGAGAATGAACACAAAGCAATTATACAGGTTCACTCCAATGAGCTACATCCAGTCTTCACCTAATCCAAGGTGAAATTCACTAAAACACAATTCAAACAATTACAAAACACCACAGTTCTTGAACCCTACAATAACATGACAAACCTTGCTGAAAAACATTATTCCAACACACACAACTCTTCAAGAAACCCTATCAAGAAGAGTTTACAACCACACTTTTACAAGGAATGAAATATGAAACGAATACATCTGATAGAGGATGCAGAAATCTGCCTTAGACCAGTAGAGATTTCTCACACAGTAGCAGCACCTCTAACCAAGCCTTAGAGTCAACAAAGAACAAGCACACTTTTGATTTGTAAAATCTTTCAAAAACACATGCTAATTCTCTGTTGTTAAACTTGTTTTCTCAATTGTATGATTCACCTTTGAACGCAGAAACAAACTCTCTTTTTATAGAAAAACAACTTATAACAGATTTTCAAAAAACTGTTAAAGCTGTTATAAAAAGAACATATTGAAAATAAAATGAACATATTTATTTTTAAAAGCAGTTAAAGAATCTGTTATGTGAAGGAGACTTACTCAAACATTCTGGTGCAATGATAAAACGAAAAAACCTTTTAAGGTAAACATAACACCAGACTAAAAAGAATCTATTCATTTACAAATGAACAGATTTATTTTTTAAAACGATAACAAAAAATTCTTAACAAGTAAAACACAGTCATATTGATGGAATGAGGATCTAGTTAAAATACTTGATGCACAAACTATGATTTTCAAAAGACTTAGTCAATGCATCAATTTAAAAAAGAATCTATTCATTTAGAAAAGAACATATTCATTTTTTATGTAGTAAGGGTATTTTTGCAAAACATGTGAAAAACAGTTTCAGAAAACTTGTGTTTGCTCTTATCACATGGTCAGGGGTTAAGAAGTGAGTTACCTAGCAAAAAGCCTACTCTAAATAACCACTAAACTATACCTAAGACATTCTTAAAGCAAATGTAAATACAAATGAAATTTACACAAATGGCTTCATCAAACACATGTCTTGAAGAGGCAACAACCATCTTTAACACGTACAAATTCTTTTTTATTGGTATATTAGAGGTTATTAAGTTTTATCTACAAATTTCTTAAGTTAACTATGTATTAATTAACGCATATATATATATATATATATATATATAATTTTTTATTATATTATCAACGGTATATGAAACCAACATCTTCTACGTGTCAATAACTTGAACTTAATTGAAATATTCCTTCAAAACTTTTAATACCAAAAAAACACATCCATATATGAAAAAGTTATCTAAATAATAAGAAACATATTCCATAAAAAAATAATTAAAGAATACACAATATCATACCAAAGTAGTATTTCATCCTTTAATTAACTATTTAATAATTAAAGGATACCCAAAAATAATAATAACAACATAGATATCATCACTTTCGAAAGAAATGAAACAGCACAAATCCGTTGTTAAAATTTTTTTTAGGTTTTTATGATAAATTTTTAAAATTAAGAGAGATTTTTATACATCCAAAATTTCTTCAGTGAAGCTTGAGTTTACATAATCAGTATACTATTAGAAATGCAAAATTAAAGGTTCTTTAACCAATATTAATAAGTGAAAAATTAAAGGGGACATTAGTGTGAGAATCATCCATCAAAACAAGACGCCTTCCTTCATGATTATCAATTCTCTCAATACTAAAACAAGTGTTGTGGTTAGTGTTGTTGTTGCAGAATGCAAACTTATAACCCTCACCATATTTCTTAATCATAAACGTTCCACTTAGGATCTCCTTCCTTGGATGGTCTCCACCCTCACCAATACCAACCCATTTTGTAGGAAAATCATCACCAACTACCACCCACTTGGAGGATTCAGCACAATAAAGATGAAAATCAAATTTAATCTCTAATGGTGCCTCTGGCAGTATGACACCTGAGCTTCTTCCTTCTATGTTGAGTATCAGACCTTCCCCACGATCACAATTTTTTGTAACAACAACTTTGGATCTTGCGTTCCCACCAGAATCTACCTCTACTCCACCACCTTGTGGACCATTACGAATAAGTTGTGAAAGAATGTATTGATTAGAAGGAGAAATGGGTAAACCATTTGAGTCCAGGACTTGTTCAGGAACCCTAGAGAATGCTAATGGAAGAAAGTTGGAAGTGAAGTGAAGGAAGAAAGAGAGAGTGAGGAATATTGTAGACTTCATGGTTTATGATAATGTGTTTAGTTTTGGTTCAATCTCCTTTTATAAAGTTTTTTCTAGGTTTACTCATTAATGATTTTTATGAAACTATCACCACATTTATTATTTATTCATGCATTTTATTTTCATTTTTTACGAGTTTGTATGTGTGTGTTTGTGTGATGAATGTGCATATATTATATATTTTTATTGGATTCAAAGCTGTTGTGTTTTTATTGATGAATGCATTAATTAATATATATGTTTCATAGAATCCAATTTTGAACTTATAAATGTTGGGTCAAATTGCGCTTTTTTTTCCCCTAATAGCGAGATTTTTTGTAACATTTTTTAAATAAAAGATGAATAGAAAATTAAGATAAAAATATATGTAGTGACTATTTCTTTAAACGTGAATTACTTACTCGGATGTTTTTCAATTTTGAAAATATTGTGTTAATTCAATATTCAATTTTAAATTTCACAATTTAATGCAAACACAATTATTTAAAAAAATTAATTACCTATTATTTATACACATAAATCACTCATATTTTATTATTTATAATTTTTTTATTACAAAGGTAAAATTGTAAATTTATATTTTATATCTTTAAAAAAATTATAAATATTTTATCAACCATTACATTACTCACAAATTTCAATCAATTCTTCACATCAATCCAAACACAATCACTTCTTTCACACTTTTCTCTTAAATCTCACACGTTCATTCCCTCAAATATTCATACTTTGACTTCTCAATTCAAAAGCAACCTTAAAAATAATTTAACGTAAAACTAGAAAAATTATGAGCCTAAACTATAATACCAAGTATAATAATAAGAATATTCTAATTCCAAATATAATTAGTCAGTGGAAGTATGATTATGTTATAGGAATCTGAAATGTTTTTGAAGGGTCTTTAATTTAAAATTATAGGATTGAATTCAACTAGAAAGAGAGAATGGTAATTGAACTTTTACCAATTTTCAAAAGTGAAAAACAAAAGTTTTGGTCAATTTTTTTAACAAGATATCAATAGATCACATTATACTTGGAAAGAAAAATATATTCAAAAGAACAAGACAATTAACAATATATTAATTAAAGAAGATTGAGAGGAAAAAGAACACCAATGATACATATAGTATTTTTCAATTACTTTAGTTAATTTTATTTACTATTACTTTTAAGTTTTACTAGCAATAAAAAATAAGAAAGAAATCCAAGAATTATTGTCATACAAGACTTGAGCCTCTCTTATGACATCTTATTAGTTGAAATTTTTTTTATTAATAATGAATTAATCAAATAAAGTAAAACAATTTAGAGGTGTTTTAACTCTTATACAAAATGTCCAACCTAAACTAGTTTTATATCTGAGGAAATAATTCTTCCATCTTAATTTAAATTCCAAGAATGTATCAGAAAATCCTACCTGTTGTACATTTCTTCGTTGCAAATTTCATAAATAAGTCTAAATGTCAATCCTAGAAGTTGAGATGAAAAATATTGTAAGAACAACTTGGAAATCTTGTCCAATTTTACAACTTTATTAGAAAAACAAATCAATACAAAAATACAATCACCTAGAGAAAAAATAAAATACAATAAAACAAGTGATTACTCAAAATGTTCTTATTGTGGCAAGGTAATGATAAAAAAGAGTTCAAACAATAAGATGAATAAAACATAATGTTTTATGCGAGTTAACAGGTAAATTAATTGAAAAATAATGCAATTTATTTCAAACAATTTGATTTTTAAATGAGAGATATATAGTTTTAGAACATAATCATGTTTTTTAAAGTTTTTCCAGCAAAACAAAGATATTTTGTCATAACATACTTGAAATCACAAAATTCCCAATACTTCTTCAAAAAGCTTCCTAACTTGACATATGATCAAATTAAGGCATAAAAAATACTTAAAAAAAATAAGGATGGAACACATGATTTAATCACACAAAAACCATTCTTGACTTGAATTTTCATCTCTTAAATCTTCTGACAAAATATCTTTTCACTCAAAATTCTTATTCCTTACCCACATATATATATATATATATGTCTTTATCAATTGGTTAGAATCATCAAATATATTTACATATAGTCTATATATATCACCATTTCACATGTAGTAATGGTGGTCTTAGAATAGGTAAATTAATTTTAAAATAATATATATATATATATATGTCTTTATCAATTGGTTAGAATCATCAAATATATTTGCATATAGTCTATATATATCACCATTTCACATGTAGTAATGGTGGTCTTAGAATAGGTAAATTAATTTTAAAATAATGCAATTTATTTCAAACAATTTGATTTTTAAACGAGAGATATAATGTTTTAGAACATCATCATGTTTCTTGAAGTTTTTCCAGAAAAACAAAAATATTTTATCATATTAATAACGAATTTTAAGCTATTAACGCATAACTTGAAAATTCAAAAGTCCAATTCTTCTTTAGAAAGCTTTCTAACTTTACATATGATCAAATCAAGGCATTAAAAGAACTCACAACAAAAATTAATTAAACATTTTTTTATCAACAAAACACAAATGAATAAATATGTGATATTTAAGGAATACCTTAACCTCTATACAAAAAAGTCTCCCTAAGCACACCCCTCCTACTATCAATGAACCTATACAATGTCCCTTTTATTCTAGGATCCTCACTTGTGTCAACCAATAAAATGCTTTTATAACCTATCCATATGTATGTACCTATAGATCCATCTGCATGTAATTATATATGAATTTATATGTAAGTAATTATATTATGAATTTATCTGTATAAGTAATTATATTAGCAAATAAAATCACATGAACTTACCTATGCATTTAGAAATCCTGAAGTATTTTACTTAAAAATTCTTTTTCATTGGTAATTCATTGCAAGTTTTATCTACAAATTTCTTATATTACCTATGTATTAATTTTTCATTGTAGTGAAACTAATAAAATTAAGGCATTTGTTTTTATTATTATCAAGGGTATATGAAAACAGCTTTTTCTACATGTCAATAAGATGTTAATATATATTGGAACCTAATTGATATATTCCTTCAAAACTTTTGATACCAAAACAAAATACATATCCATATATGAAAAAAAAAATATCTTAACGTAATTACAAAATAATAAGAAACATAAAGTTCCATAAAAATAATAATTAAAGAATACATAATATCATACCAAAGTAGTATTTCATCCTTTAATTAACCATTTAATAATTAAGGGATACACAATAATAATAAAAACAATAGAGATATCATCACTTTCGAAAGAAATGAAACAGCATCAAACCCGTGGTTAAAAATTTCACATATCAAAGTCAACACCATTGTCAGTACGAATCGTTTTGATATTAGTTTTGAAATGATTTTGAACGAAAACAGTGAAGTTAGTGATGTGCTGACGCACTTCAGATTTGTTATGCAACAGAATAACCCAAGTATAACGTGAGTAATCATCAACAATAGTCAAGAAATAATGAAAACCTTGCATAGAAATTATGGAACATGGTCCCCAAATATCAAAGTGTACAAGATAAAAAATAACAAAGGTAACAGTATTGTTTAAAGTGAAAGGAAGTTTTCTCTGTTTTGCACGACTACAAGTGTCATATACATGATGAGTATCAACCGTAATAAAAGAGTATTGTTTCCTTAAGACATGTAATCTTTCAAGTGAAGGGTGTCCTAGTCTATAATGTCACAATGTTTTGTCAGTGATATTACAATTAATAAAAGGAGCAAAATAATGCGGTTTAGAACAGCTAGAAGTAGGCAAGGTAGTGACAAGGTACAAGCCAGCAGTGGCTTTAACTCAATCCTCTCCTGGGTGAGATTGCCATGTATAATGCAGTGGGTTGAAGTGAAAGTTAAAGTTAAAGTGCATTTAAGTTGGTGTGTGAGTTTAGAAACAGATATTAAATTTAATTGAAAATGAGGCACATATAACACATCAGACAAATAAAACTTATTAGAAAAACGTACTAAACCAGAATATTAGCACTACTTTCATTTAATAATTATTTTAATGTTTTGTAGATAAATTAAAAATAACAATAAATGTGTTTCTTGTTAATATATCTTTCCTGTCTAAATAAACCCATTACTTTTATTTATTTGTAAGTTAAAATAAAATTAATTAAAATTCATCGATAATTTAGAATATTATTTCATTTAAAATTTAAAAATTTACAAAACAATAAGAAACATAAAGTTTCATAAAAAAAATAATTAAAAAATACACAATATCATACCAAAGTAGTATTTCATCCTTTAATTAACCATTTAATAATTAATGAATACAGAATAATAATAAAAACAATAGGGATATCATCACTTGCGAAAGAAATAGAACAACATCAAACATGTGGTTAAAGTTTTTTAGTGGTAAGAAACTCGGGTTTACATAATCAATATACTATTAGAAAATAATTTTTTAATTTTAAAAAATCCACTAGAACTTGAACTAATCTTAAAATATACTTCTTAATATCATATTAGAATCATTCATATATCACAATCATTCAAAACCTATCATACCGAACCAAACTTTAAAAAATTGAATCAAACTTAAAAGTACATTTCTTAATAAATGAATTTATATATATATATATATAACTCTAAAATAGTTTTTCCACAACACTCAAATATATCTAGTAGGCATATTTTATTAAACCTTGTAAAGGTTCTTCAGGCAATATTAATAAGTGCAAAATTAATTTTGTTATCATGAACTCTACCCAATTATCAGTCCCTATCCTTGATGGAAAAAATTACAATCGGTGGTGTGTGCAAATGAGATTTTTGTTTGATTATCATGAGTTATGGGATATCTTTGAGAGTGAAGTGTCTGAATTAACTAATAATACAACTGAGGCGCAACGAGTAGCGCATCATGACGAGAAGAAGAAGGGCAAGAAGGCTTTGTATCTCATCCATCAAGGGACGAATGACGAGACTTTTAAACAGATTGAAGGAGCAACAACTACAAGTGAGCCTTGGATCATTTTGTCAACCAATTATAAAGGTGATGACAAGATCAAGAGGGTGCGTCTTCAAACCCTAAGATGTCAATATGAACTGCTGCAAATGGAAACCACAGAGATTATTGATGTCTATATAAATAAAGTTATTGCCTTGACAAATCAGATGAAGACCAATGGTGAAACACATTCGGAGCAGGCAAATGTGGAAAAGAGTTTGAGATCTTTAACTCCCAGATTTGAACATGTTGTTGCCGCAATTGAAGAGGCCAATGACATTTCAACAATGACTGTAAGGTTATTGTCTGGTTCCCTACGAGCGCATGAGCAGCGGATGAATGACAATAAGATTGAAAACCAATTGAACAGGCTTTACAAGCACAAGCCTCAATTGGTAGCTCCTATCATAAACACAGTAGTTCACGAGGCAAAGGACGGGGACGTGGTGGTAGCTATTCCAGCAAAGGTCGTGGTGGCCAGAATCATGGAGGCGTTGAGCAAAGTAACACTAGTTCCAATCACAATCCAAGTTCAAATAACTCTTGGTGCGGAGGACGTGGTCGCAAAGGACGAGGAGGCATGTATAATAAATCAAATGTGGAGTGTTATAACTACCATAAACACAGCCATTATTCAAATGAGTGCATATCAAAAGGTGATAATCATGCTGTCAATTGTGCTCAAGAAGATAGTAATCACGTACAAGATGAAGAGGATCATGCAGTACTAATGGCAACCACATCAAATGAAACTACAAATAATCAGACTTGGTATTTGGATACAGGTTGCACGAATCATATGTGTGGTCACAAGGAGCTGTTTGCAGATTTGGATGACTCATTTCGCACAAAAGTGAAATTCGGTGATAGCAGGTTCGTTCCGGTGACTGGAAAAGGGAAAATTCTTATCACATTGAAGAATGGTGATCACAGGTACATTTATGATGTTTTTTATGTACGTGATATGAAAAGTAATTTGTTGACTATGGGACAGCTGGCCGAAAAGGGTTACGTGATGCACATAGTTGAAAATAAATTCTCAATATTTGATAAAAAGGTAATTTAATTCTTAAAACCTTTTTATCAAAAAAACGCATGTTTCCAGTAGATATTCATATGTTTGATTTCAAGTGTTTGAGTGCAATAGTGAATAATGAATCGTGGTTATGACATTTACGCTTCGGGCACTTAAATTTTCAGAGTTTGGAAAATCTTTCCAAACGAAATTTAGTGAATGGTTTACCCCATATTCATCACCCTGGTCAATTGTGTGAAGCTTGCATTTTTTGAAAGAATCACAGGATACCATTTGTCAAGGAGCTTTGGCGTGCAAAATTTTCTTTAGAGCTTGTTCATACAGATGTTTGTGGCCAGATGAACATATCATCAATTGGAGGTAATAAGTAATTTTTAACCTTTATTGATGATTTTTCAAGGAAAACCTGGATTTATCTATTGAAAAGCAAGGATGAGGTATTCCACTACTTTAAAATATTTAAAGCATTTGTTGAAAGATATAGTGGCAAGCTAATTAAGATGATGTGTAGTGATGAAGGGGGTGAGTACAAGTCTAATGAGTTTAAGAGGCATTGTGAAGAACTTGGGTTGCAGCATAACATAACCTGTCCCTACACACCTCAACACAATGAAGTTGCTGAGAGAAATAATAGAACAATCATGGACATGGCGAGGAGCATGCTTTAAGCAAAAGGTATGCCAAATTATTTTTGGGTTGAGGTCGTAACATGTGCGGTATATTTGATAAATAAATCACCCACTCGGAGTTTTCCTAACACAACTCCGATTGAGGCATGGAGCGAATTCAAACCCAAAGTGCAACACTTGAAGGTATTTGGGTTAATTACTTATGCTCATGTCCCCAAGGTAGCAAGATCAAAGTTGGATGATAAGGCAGTGAAGAGCATTTTCATTGGATATAAGAATGGGGGATACAAATTGTACAATTCAATGACAAAGAAGGTGATTGTCAGACGTGATGTTACATTTGCCGAAGATGAGGAATAGCAATGGAATGCAGTAGCTGAAATGGATTCGAAAAAAATATATATTTACGTTTTGAACGACGATGTGGAAGATGGAGTCACTCTTGAAGCACCTGCAGTTTAACCTGAAACTGCAATTCAAGCTGAAGTCGCAGCTCATATTGCAACTATGATGGAGCAACCAAGAAGGCAGCAACGACAACCTGTACACCTTCAAGATTGTAAAGTAAATCTTGATGATGAAGTTTATGACAACGGAAATTTGGTTCACTTTGCTTTTCTTGCAGATTCAGAACCTATGAGACTTGCAGATGTCATTCAACACCTCAAATGGCAAGAGGCTATGAATGAAGAATTGATGGCAATTGAGAAAAAAAATAAATGGAAGCTCACTGATCTTCCAAAAGGACACAAAGCAATTGATGTGAAGTGGGTGTACAAGGTTAAAGTGAAAGAAAATGGAGAGATTGATATATACAAGGCAAGGTTGGTGGCAAAGGGATTCGAGCAAAGAAAAGGCTATGATTACGAAGAAATATTTTATCCTATAGCTCGAATGGAAATAGTGAGATTAATCATTTCTTTAGCTGCACAAAGGCAATGGAAAATTCACCAAATGGACGTCAAGTCTACGTTTCTAAACGACCCACTTGATGAAGAGGTTTATGTAAAGCAATCGTCGGGTTTCATACAATTTGGAAAAGAGGAGAAGGTGTATAGACTAACTAAGGCTTTATATGGTCTTAAACAAGTACCAAAAGCTTGGAACAAAAGGATTGATTCATTTCTTCATGCCACTGGATTCAAAAAATGTGCATCAGATCATGGTCTTTATGTAAAGACTAATGATTATGGAGATTTGCTAATTTTATATCTTTATGTTGATGATGTGATTTTTACAGGAAGTAATCTCAAAATGATTGGTGACTTCAAGCATATCATGATGAAGGAATTTGAGATGATTGATCTCGGTCTTATGTCCTACTTTTTGGGCATTGAAGTCATCCAAGGAAACGATGGAATCTTCATTCATCAGAGGAAATTTGCTAATGAGTTTTTGATGGAGATCAAGATCAAGAGAAAGAAGCCGAAGATGAAGATGCTCAAAAGGATATTAGCTCATCATCCTTTTTACCTCAAAGGATTACAAGGAGCAAATTTAAAGAATTAGGAAGTAGTGGTCAAATGTTTTCTCTTTTTGTAGTATCTTTTGTATAAACTTTAAAATGCTTAAATATATAGTCTTTAGGAAGGTGCTAAGAGGGAAACCTAAAGATACCTCTTATGTAAAGCATCTTTAGATATTAGTTTTAGAACATTCTAGTAGGTGACCCTTCCTCCTTCACTTTAGGCGCTAGAGTGGGAGATTTGCAAGGGACCTTTGGTTAGCTTCTTGTGTAAGCTTCCTGTACTTACATGACCGGTTCTTCTCCTATATAAGGAGGGTTTGAGTCCTTCTAAATACAGATTTGATATTTTGAGTGCAGAAATTCTCCCAAATTGGTGAGTGATTGAGAGACTTGTGTCTTCTCTTACCCTAGTCTTACCTTGAGAGCAATCTTGGAGCCTCAAGTGGCGGCATCTACACTCATCTTGGAGCTTTGCATCCTCCAAGTGGCGTGTTCCTCTCCAAGGACTCCAACCACATAAGTTCTCTTCTCCTTTCCATCTTATTCATCCATTTCCATGTCCAAATAAACTCTAGAAACATGTCTTAGGCTTTTCTTGCACTTTTGTTCGGTTCAATTGATCCATTTCTTATTTTGTTCGGTTCATTTCATTCTTTAGCAGTTTTAATCGGTTCAATAGCTTTCTTTCATGCTTTTGTTCGGTTCATTTGCTTTCTAGGTAGTTTTAATCGGTGCCTTTTCATTCTTGTGCATTTCAATCGGTTCATTTGACAAGAAATGGGTTTATACATGAGTTTTGGTTTGATGGCTTAAGATTTGGTGAGTTCTTGAATGAAAGAACATTGATCCAATTCTAGAAAAGTGCCTATTCATATTCCAACTCAAGTTGACTCCATAACATGTCTATGAAACATCTCTATCTTGTTATTGGAATCATATCAGTTTTTAAAGAAGTTTATGATTGAGGATTGAAACCCAGTTAAGACTCCAATTGAAACAGGAATTAAGCTTACGAAGGAAGGTGATGAGTGAACGGTAGATGAAACATCTTTAAGTAGATTGTTAGGAGCCTTAGATATCTCATGTGTACTAGACCCGACATATGTTATATTGTGGGTTTGGTTAGTCGATACATGGAGTCACCTCGACAAGTTCATTTACAAGCTATAAAGAGAATTATGCACTACATCAAAGGTACTACAACTTTTGGTTTATTTTACTCTTCATCTAAGAAAATTGAGATTGTCTGATACTGAGGCAGTGATTGGGGTGGAGATTCAGACGAGAGGAAGAACACTAGTGGAAATTGTTTTATGATCGGAAAGACTGTTTAATTGTGGTCATCAAAGAAACGGTCAATTGTTGCATTATCTACTTGTGAAGCTAAGTATGTTGCAGCAGCAGCAAGTGCTTGTCAATAAGTTTGGCTCAGCAATATCATGACTAAAATTGTTTTAAATCTAAATGTTCCAATTAAGATTTATGTTGACAATGTCTCTGCAATTAATCTTGTAAAGAATCCGGTTTTATATTAAAGAAGTAAACACATTGATATTCGATATCACTTCCTGTGAGACAAAGTTGGGAAGAACATGATCAAATTAGAATACTGGAGATCAGAAGATCAGATTGCAGATATTTTCACTAAGCCATTGAAGATCGATGCTTTCATCAAGTTAAGAGATTTGTTGGGCATGAAGATTGTTCCAAATCAGAATTAAGGGAGGATAATAGGGTTTCGCAGGGGCTGCAGTAGCGTCCCAAAGCTAGGATTTCGAAGGGGCTGCAGTAGCATTCCAAAGCTAGGGTTTCGCAGAGGCAGCAACAGCGTCCCAAAGCTAGGGTTTCGTAAAGGCGGCAACAGCGTCCCAAATCTAGGGTTTCGCAGGGGTTGCAGCAGCGTCCCAAAGTTAAGGTTTCATGATGGCCCAGGATTCGCGACAACCCAGACCTGCGATTGGCGGCAGGCACGCGTAGTAGGCGGTGCGACGTGCAGTGGTGTGGGTCATGACAGAAGTGATGGCGGCTCGCGACGTTGTGCAGGTGGCATGCTCGGAGTAGGGTCGTGTTCAGGCAGTGCGGCGAAGTGCGCCAGTAAAGTGGCAGATCGTGTTTCACGGCGAACAGGTGCAGGTGCTTGCGGTGAGCGAGACGGCACGAAGGTTCAGTGCGATGGCAGTGACGCAAGACGCAGAGTGGCGCGTGCATTTTTCTTTTGATGCAGTAGTCATGATGTGGTGCTAGGTGCAGGGTGTGGCTGCTTTTCGTTGCGGCACAAAGTTAAGAAAGTTTAGTTACTGAGCACATTAATAAAATGAATTTGGTCTTAGCCAGACTTATGTCCGTGGGCATCAAGTTCGATGATGAAGTTCAAGCTTTATTATTGTTATTGTCTTTGCCTGACAGTTGGTCCGGAACGGTTATAGCAGTTACCAGTTCAGCGGGATCCGATGGATTCACTTTTGAGAAGATTCGTGATCTTATTCTTGGCGAGGATGTCCGAAGAAGGAGTTTTGAGGAATTATCTAATGAATCGGTATATGTCATAGGTAAGAAAAATATCAGAGATAGTGAGAGCAAGAACAAAAGAAGGAGTCGGTCAAAAACTCGGGATCGCTCAAATGTAACATGTTGGAACTGCAAGGAGGTGGGGCATTTCAGGAATCAATGCCCAAATGATAAATAAGTCAACATTGCAGAAGACTTCGCGGACGAGAACTTTTTAGTCTGTTGTGCGGATAATAGTGTGGATTCCTGGGTCATGAATTCTGAAGCATTACAAAATCTAGTTATTGGAGACTTTAAAAGGGTAAGACTAGCAGACAATACAACTCTTGATGTTACGGGTATGGATGACATAGTGTTGAAGACACCAGTTGGTTTCTGGACTTTGAAAGATGTTAGAGTTGTTCCAAGCTTAACGAAAAGTGTGATTTCTGTTAGGCAGTTGGACGAACAGGGACATGATGTGAAGTTCGGAAATCAGCAGTGGAAGGTCGTCAAGGGAAATCTTGTCATGGCCCGCGAAAGAAAGAGAGGTTCGCTGTATATGGTCGGATTACCTTCTGAGGGAGTAACCATCCCAATTCAGAAGATAAACAAAGTCCAGTTCACAGAATCTCGTGGGCAGAAGAGGGTTGTCTTTAAAAGAGAGAAACCCAGAGCCACAGGTCAAACTCAAGATGAACGAGCATGGAAAGGTTCAATTAGACCAGTCAGAGGTACTCATGGTAGTGGGAGCACGGGTCGTGTTTCAGCTAAGGTCCCTAGACGATAGTGGGTTAGGAGAACTAGTATTCCAACTGTTGATACTTCTTCAAAAAAATTCTTATTGAATATGGAGAGTGTTTGTTCTCAGGTTGTTCCAGGATCCAGCAATTATTGCAAGTGGGAGCCGGTAGCAACAGAGAACGAGTTAGTGGCAGTTTCAGTCATGACTGACATGTTGAAACTCAGGGGAGTTTTAACGAAGTCTTCAAAATGATTAAGAAGGCTGGTGGCAACAAGAGTAGAAACATTGAGTTCCGTCGACAGATTACGGAAGTACATGTACACAGTTGAAGCGCAAGTGAACATTGTTCTGTGACTTCAAGTGGGAAATTGTTGGGTATGACTTCAAGTGCGAGATTGTTGGGTATGAAGCCAGGACCAATTGGGTTGGGCTGACTAGACACCATGTTTGGTGAGTGGGTTTAATCATTGTGTCCCTTTTATAATCTTTATTTAAAGAAATTATTGTACTTGTAATTGGTGTACAACAGGACATAACGAAAACCTAATAGTTGTCCGTGTGGATGTAGGTTGCAGTTGGCAACCAAACCACGTTAAATCTTGTGTTGTTTATTTTCTGCAGTTGATTCATGATTATGTGTGTTGCTTCCGCATGGGTTTTTCCCATCAATTAAAGGGAGCATTAGGGTGAGAATCATCCATCAAAATTAGACGCCTTCGCTTATGATCATCAATTCTCCCAACACTAAAACAAGTGTTGTGGTTAGTGTTGTTGCTGCATAATGCAAACTTATAACCCTCACCATATTTCTTAATCGTAAACGTTCCACTTAAGATTTCCTTCCCTGCATGGTTTGCACCATCACCAATACCAACACATTTTGCAGGAAAATCATCACCACCTACCACCCACTTGGATGATGAAGCACAATAAGGATGATAATCAAATTTAATCTCTAATGATGTCTCTGTCAGTATGGCACCTGAGCTTCTTCCTTCTGTGTTGAATCTCAGACCCTCCCCACGGAAAAACTTATCATAATTTTGTATAACAGAAACTTGGCATCTTGGGTTCCCATCAAAATCTACCTCTACTCCACCACCTTATGGACCATGACAAGCTGTGAAAGATCGTATTGAACAGAAGGAGAAATGGGTAAACCATTTGAGTCCAAGACTTGTTCAAGAACCCTAGAGAAGGCTAATGGCAGAAAGTTGGAAGTGAAGAGAAGGGAGAAAGAGAGAGTGAGGGAAAGTGTAGACTTCATGGTTTGTGATAATGTGTTTAGTTTTGGTTCAATCTCCTTTTATAAAGTTTTTTCTAGGTGCGTTAGTGTGTGCGTGTGATGAATGCATTTATTATATATTTTTATTGGATTCAAAACTGATGTGTGTTTATTGATGAATGCATTAATTAATAGATATGTTTCATAGAATCCAATTTTCAAGTTATAAATGTTGGGTAAAATTACGCTTTTTTTCCTCAATAGCAAGATTTTTTGTAACTTTTTTTTAAATAACAGATTAATAGAAAAAAATAAGATAAAAAGATTTGTAGTGACTATTTCATTAGGATAAGAAAACTACTCATAAGGTAATGAATGAGAGACATGATACTATTTACTATATTAGCATTTCATAATTATTTTAATATTTTGTAAATAAATTAAAAATACCAATAAATATGTTACTTGTTAAAATATCTTTTCTATTTAAATAAACCCATTACTTTTATTTGTAAATTAGGACAAAATTAATTAAAGTACATTGATAATTTAGAATATTATTCCATTTAAAATTTGATTAAAAATTAAGTTTAAAATTTATTGATAATTTAAATATTATATCACACATTGATAAAATATATCAACCTATACAATTAACAACATATAATATATCACATCATCATAATTATATGTGTCCCTTGAACAAGCTTCTCTCATTTAAGTTATCTTGATTCTCACAATTGAAAAAAACTTTCTCACTTGAGTAATCTCATATTGTTTGAATGAGACAACTCCAAGTACTAGATTTCGTTATGTCTCTTTTTTTAAAACACTCACCTTGAATGTTCTCACAATGTTTAAGTGTTTTTTCTTTCCAACAAGTTTCAGCAACAAAACTCACATTTCACCATTGTTTGAACGATCATGGCATCGCTTGATTGTTAGAATGTAGTTGAATGGTCTATATGTTTTACAGAGCGTGCACCATCGCCATGGTCCTCACTTGAGCAATCAAACTATTTCTTAAGTGTCTTCCCTCCTATACAGGAGAAAGAGTTTTATCAATCTCTTTCGCTAAAACTCTCACTTGAGGTGTACACATTATTATCATGTTGTTGCTTAAGTGATAATGAGCAGCGCAAGTAATTATTGCATATTGCTTGAGTGGTGCCACCATTTGAATGATATCAATATCTAAGAGCTCCATTTCTTAAACAACAATGAATCCAAACAACGAATTTAACATCCAAATCACACTCAAAATCATTCAAACCATCAAGAATATTGATATTCATTTGCGGATGAATTAATAATATCATAGCTTAACATTACTCCAAAAATCATAAGCAAAGATACATATATAAACTTTCATATACATAATATTTCAACTACCACATTCTTCACAATCTAAACAATCATTCCATTGATTTGATGCTTATATTAACTTCCCTTACATAGAGGTAGTGTGTTTATATCTAAAACATTTATTTGACACTTTTAGAAATCCTCTCTAGTTATTGATAAATTTCAAAATATCAAACCTTACACCAACAATATTTTCCTTTTTGAAACACCTAAATAAAAGAAGAAAAATAAATTAAATCTTTAGAATAAGGGATTTAACTACTTACTAGGATCACAAATTTGATAGGCCAAATTTGATCCTTAAGTTGTTACTCATTAATGGTATAATTTTCCAACCGAATAAAGTTTCATTTATTCTCTAAACTTATAGAGAGCTTAGAGAAAATGAGGTGTAGAGAGCTTAGAGAAAATGAGGTGTAGAGAGATACAATTCTTAATGAAATAAAGAATGAATGTCTATACTTTACTTATAGATTATCAATTTTTTATTCATTTAAAATTTATCTTTATGGAATTCAAGTGCTACATCCTCTCTAATAACAAAAAAATTCATCCTAAAAAATTCACTTACTAGGGAAAAGATAAGGATAAGACTTTCTCATCTTATCTTCCAACCCCTTAGAATCACTAGTTTCAGATTCCACACAACACTTCAATCATTTTGATGTTTGTACCTCTAAGTCATTTCATCTCATTATCTTCACTTTTACCAGTCTGGCATCATAAGATAAATCCTCTTTTATTTGTACCTCTTTTGATTTTAAGCCATGATTTGGATTTGATATGTATTTTATTAATTGAGATACATGAAACACGTTATGTAGCCTGACAAGATAAAGTGGTAAAGCAATCTCACAAGCAATTAACTTATATTTTGAAGAGTTTAATATGTTTCAATAAACTTAGCAGTCTTATTATTTTCATGTGATGACAGATGATTGTTGTTACTTGAGGTGTCAGCCTAGTTGAGATGTCAAGGTGCATATTGATGCCTAACATCAAATCTTTTATAAAAAAAAATAGACTTAGCAGTTATATTTTTAATGTGATTGCTCGCCTAATACTTGTAATAGAAAAACAACCCTAAAAAGCATGTGATCACCCACGACAAACTTCAAGGATTTCCTTTTCTGATCTACATATAAATTTTGTCTACTTTGAGAAGTCCTCATGTGGTTTTGTATCTATTGGGTCTTCTAAGTAGTATGTTGCAATAAATCTAGTCCTATTAAGTGCCTCCATTTGTTGATGAGTTGCGGAAGCTTCACGGTTTGAAGATGGAACAAGGTCCTCCTAAGAGTGGTGGTGACCTTGAAGGTGCATGATAGGTAGGATTTGAGAGTGGTGAGGCCAACTCTACTTAGAAAGGGAAAGTTTGTGAAGATTAAGAGCCTAACCTAAGAGGTTTTGGGCAAGGAGTGAAATTAGCACAATTTTTGCAGCAATTCACTCATGTATTAATCTTGAATTTACATGACCCAAGCTCCTCTATATATAGCAAGAGAGGGCTGAAAATGAAAAGAGAATTGGAGGGAATTTCAAATGAAAAGAACTTTGAAAGTGGCGCCCATTTTTACACTTAGCACATGGAGCACATGTAGCATATTTAACATGTGATGGAAAACATTTAGCACATGTTAAATATGAAATATGTGGAAAATGTGCCTTGGTTAAACATAACCGGCCTTGGTTAAAATTAGGTGTTTTAGAAATCCTAATTTAACCAAGGTTGGTTTTTATGACATGTAGAATGTGGAATTCCTAATCTAATTTTGACAAGAAATTAAAATCTAATCTACACTAGAGTTTATGACATGTAGAATGCATCCTCTTGACCCCCTTTGACCATAACTCTAGTGGTTTTCTCAATTTGACATTTTGGTGGCCTTTCAATGGATTGGTGTTGGGGCCTCTTCCATCATCCCCTTCCTCTTGAAAAGGATTTGTCTTCAAATCCAAGGCTTCGTCATCGTCCTTAGTAGGGGGATGTATGTGGCTGGATGGTGTCCATTATCTCCTCCTTCTTGAGAAAATCTATCCTCAGATCCATAGGATCGATCTCGGATAGTAGCCTCTTGCTTTGACAACTATGCTCGTCCTCCCGGATCAAACGTTCATCTATGGGAATCATCAAACAAAGCAAATGTGTTAGTTTGAGCAGTTGTATAAAAATCGATTTTATAAGGTTGCCATTCCTCTTGTTTTTCTATTGTTTTTGACAACTTCTTATGATATTTCTCTTTTTGTTGTTGTATTTGTTCTTTAATCCTCTCATGCATTTTAACATATTCAGTTTTTGTTACTCCTTCCTTAGGCACAAATTCTTGTGGATTAGGAAGTGGTAGCAAGTCTAAAGGAGAAAGAGGATTAAACCCATATACAACTTTAAATGAAGAAATATTAGTAGTCTTGTGAACTAATCTTTTGTATGCATACTCATCCCTAGAGTTGTGTTTACCTCTCATGATTACTCTAGGCATAGTAGAAAGAGTTATATTTTCAACTTCATTTTGACCATTCATTTGGGGATGATAAGAATTTGAAGAGTTCAACTTAGTTCTAAGTTAGTTCAAAAAATGGTTTTCAAATTTTGGATCTCTAACCAACACTATGCTTGGAGATAAACCATGAATTCTTACCACTTCCCTAAAGAAGAGCCTATCCATGACCATAAAAATGGAATCAAAACCTTTTGTTGTCCTAGAAAGTTCTAATATAAAATCTATGTTTATGTCTTCCCATGGAGCACTTGCAAAAGGTGAAGGAGCATGGAGTTCATGAGACATTGCCTTAGAGTTAGTTTTAAAATAAGAAATACATCTAGGGTAATGTCTTTGAACATCTTTCCTCATGGGTGGCCAAAAGAATTTTCCCTTTAAAAGCTTTAGAGTTTTATTAACTTAAAATTGGCCCATGAGTTCTCCTTCATGAAAATTTTCTTTTTTTATGTGTGAAGGTAGTCTCGTTGGTACGACCATTGAACATGGAATTTTTAACACTTTGCAATGGTCGTCTCAATAAGACATGACAAGTTTCTTTAGGCACTATATCACATAAAATTTTATCTTTGTAGATGCCTATAGATAACTCGACCTTCACTTGTGGGTGATATCTTAGTATATACTCAAAATACATTACTACATATTTATCTATGCAATTCTTAAGGACTTGATGCATAAGCTTCATGAAAGTGCTAGGTGCTTTAGTGATTCCAAAAAGCTTCACTAACCACTCACATAGTCCAAATTTAGTCTTAAAAGTAGTTTTCAACTCATCACCCTCTTTGATTCTTATTTGGTGATATTCACTTTAAGGATTAACTTTGAAAAATGTAGTGGACTCATGCAATTCATCAAGCATATTATCATGTCTAAGAATAGGTACAGCACAAGGACTTAGATTCTTTTGAACACATCCCTTCTCCAACAATTCCCGAAATTGTGATTCTATCTCCTTGGTTTCGTCATGATTAGTTCCATAAGCTGGTCTATTTGGTAGACTAGCCCCTAGAACTAAATCTATTTGATGTTCTATACCCCTAAAAGATGAAAGTTCAATTTTGTCTTTAGGGAATATATCATCAAATTCTTTTAAACACTTTTTCTCTTGAGGAGGTAGCTCACAAATTTCAGCAAGTGTGACAGTGCATGCAAGTGTTCCTTTACAAGAAAGGAGGTCGAAAGGTTGTTCATATAGAAGTATATTTTCAAATTTATTTTCAAATTTTTCTTCTTTCTGAATGATCTTGTGGGAAGGAACATTTTTCTCCCACACCTCAGATTGGTCCATAAGGACTTTCTCTTTATTTTCTATTTTTACATTTTCTTCACTCTCACTAGTTTGTTTTTCTTGGCTACTATGGTCACCTTTGTCCCTTAAGATCATGGATCTTTCATTGGAACAATGAGGTGCTAAATGAATTTTACCAAGATATTCTAAACATTTATTTATTCTAGCTGGAGTGTGTGAGATATGCTCGGATAGGTTTTGGGAAAGTTCTATAGATGTTTCTTTTATATGTTCTTCCCCTATTTGGAACTCATCCTTGTCATAAGATACAAAGTATGAACTTTGTTTTTGACTTGATTGTTTTCTCAAAATTTGTTTTTCAACTTTAATGCTAAGTTGAATCAAGTCATTTAAATCTCTATAAGATAAAAGTTCAACTTTGTTTCTTATCTCAAGTTTGAGACCACTTAAAAACCTAGCTATGGTGGTATGGATGTCTTTGTTAATCCCTGCCCTTTTTATATATAGCGCCATCTTTTGCCAATATTCTTCTACACTTAGATTCTTTTGATGAAGTCCTTGGGGTTTGTCCATTGACTTCCTATTGTAGTATGAGGGAATATGGCGACATCTCAAGCCTCCCTCAAGGTCATTCCAATATGTAATGGGAGGGTTGATGAAGTCCTTGGGGTTTGTCCATTGACTTCCTATTGTAGTATGAGGGAATATGGCGACATCTCAAGCCTCCCTCAAGGTCATTCCAATATGTAATGGGAGGGTCCTTGTGGAGATGTCTCTCTCTTTTTAGGGCAATCCACCAATTCATAGCATTTTCTTGAAAACTTAAGGTGGCTAAGAGTACCTTTCTTTCCTCACTTGCTCTATGGCAAGCAAATAATTGTTCTACCTTCATTTGCCAATCTAGATAGGTTTCTACATTTTCTTTCCCATGGAAATAAGGTAGATCTACCATAACCTCCTTAGTGCTTTCTTTTCTTTATTTTCTAGCTCTACTAGGGGGTGGTTGATAATATTCGTTGATCCTAAGGCTTTGTTCCCCAAAAGAATAATCTACCCTAGAGCTAGATGCATGAGAACTTCTTTTTTATTTGTTGGATTCATCTCTTTCTTTAACCATTTTCCACTCATCTTGTATCAAAGCAAATTAAGCATCCCCTTCTTTGAGTTGGGTCTCATATTGCAATTGTATATATGAAAGTGTTTGAACATCTTGGGCAACTTTTTCCAAAAGGGGTTTAAGAAGTGTCAATTCACTTTCACTAGAATTGCGAGATGGAGAAGACATGGTTGAAGACTTGTGGCCTTAGTATTTTACCTCAAAAAAGATAAGGATAGTAGTGAAGGTAGCTTTCCAGGAAAAAGAGGTGAGTCACTAGGACTTCTTAAGTACCAAGTCTTTCCTTGCCAAAAACTATCCCTCAAAACTTGTCTCACACCTTTTTCTAGGTAAACTACGTGAGTCACAAGTAGAATGAAGACACAAGTTTATGCAAAGAAAACTATGCAAAGCAATTAACAAATACAAGACAAATAAATAAAGATTGCTAACTAAAAAGCTTTAAACTAGACGATTCCTAAGGTAAGGCTTCTAGACACTTGGAGCCATGGAAGACACACTCGCCATCTACACATAATTAATCCACTAATTAATCAAGGTTGAATGTAATTACAACTCAAAGAAATACAAAGAAATTGAATTACACAAAATAAAATTCAGATTTCCTAAACTATGCACTCCTTGGCTTGTGGTTGATCTTCCTTTATGTGTTCTACAATGTGTATGTGTTTGTATTTATATTTGTTGCAGCTCCTTGTCGTAACCTCTTATGGTTAGCCAATTAAAATCTTCAAAACAGTACCTACTAAGTTGGGATGGACTCACCACAAGGTTAATTCCAACTTAACAAGCACCAATTTGAATTTTGTTCATCAACAATTTAGAGGTCAAGAAATGAAAGCAAAGAACAATTCAAATTTAAAATTAGGACAACAGCAAATGGATTTGATTTATAGGACACAACTAGAAGGAGTACTGAATAATATTGGCACACAAATTGAACCTAGAGAATGGCACTAGAATTGATTAGAAAAACCAAAACAGTACTACTGGAAATTTTAGGTCCAAAAAGCGTGACTTATAAAATTTATACTAAGCTGGATATTTGAAATTTGATTCTAAAATTTGAACCACAAACAATTCAAGGTCTTAGCAAAATTTTGGCGCTGGAATCACACCAAAATTATGCACCAAATAATTGTGATAAATTTTTCAAAATTCTTGTCCAATTATCGTTTCTTTTGGCGCCAGGATGCACACTTTTTTTGTTTTATTTATCATTTTTTTCTCTGTTTTGTCTTTTGATCTGAATTTTTTTTCTTGATTTTATAATACATCAATCTTTATAGATCCAGATTTTCATAATTTCTCTTCAACGTATTTGAATTTCATAACAAAAAAACAGCCAACACAGAATTTGAAAAACAGAGTAATCCTAATTCTGGAATTTAAAAACAGAATGAAGAACTTCAAAAACACAATGGAGTGAATGTATATGAATTTGTATGAATCTAACATATAAATATGAACTCAAACTAAAAATAAAAATGCACCAAAGGATCAACAAACATAGAATTATAAATCTGGACTCAAATCAAATCAAGAAACCAATATTATCATCAAAATCAGCACTACATGGATTTAATGACAAATTAGGAGAAACATGACTTAAACAAAACACAATTGGATTCAGAAATTAAAATGACTCAAGACACATAAAATGAACCGAATAGAATTGCAAATAAGAATCAAATAAACTAAAAACAGAACAACAACACAATTCTATATAGATTCCTACACAAATGTGAAAATTAGAAGCTCAAGAAAAATTTGAACACAATGCATCGATTGGATTTCTCCAAGCAGCACCTAAATCAAATTAAAATGTAAAAAACAGTAAGACAATATGGAGAATTGAAGAACAACACGGAAACAAGAAGAACACAAAAATTAAAATGAAAGAAGACACTTAGCTCTTGTAGAACCATAGCTCATGATACCAAATGATGGATTTGTGTCTTCCTCCTTTCGATTTTGTAGATGATTTGTGGAAGCTTCATGGATTGGAGATGGAACAAGGTCCTCCTAAGAATGGTGGTGGTCTTGAAGGTGCATGAGAAGTAGGATTTGAGAGTGGTGAGGCCAACTCTACTTGGAAGGTGACGGTTTAGGAAGATTAAGTGCCTAACCTAGGAGGTTTTGGGCAAAGAGTGATATTGGCACAATTTTGGCAGCAATTCACTCATGTATTAATCTTTCATTTACATGACCCAAGCTCCTCTATATATAGCAAGAGTGGGCTGAATATGAAAAGAGGATTGGAGGGAAATTCAAATGTTGGTACATGGGTAGGTGGCTCCTAAATTCAGCACATCTGAGGTAGGTTCTAGAATTCTTCCATCTGCTAGGAGTTCTAGAACCTTACGCGTCACTTAGGCTAAATGTGGGTTGGACCTAAGTTTAATTAGGAGTAGGAAACTCTAATTAAACTTAGGTTAGCATTTTAGCTACCACTTTGCATCTACACTAGAGTTTATGACATGTAGAATGCGTCCTCTTGACCCGTCTTTGACCTTAACTCTAGTGGTTGCCTCAATTTGACATTTTGGTGGCCTTTCAATGGATTGGTGTTGGGGCCTCTTCCGTCATTCACCATCCGCAAAAAGGTGTCATGCATTTCCTTCCATACAATGGCTCATATGGTGTCATTTTGATACTTGTTTGATAATTTCTATTATATGTAAACTTTACATGTGACATCCGAGTAGGATAATCAAGTCATTCAAATTACCGATCTAATGATAAACTAGAAGATTAGTCAATTTGGGATATTGACTTGGCAGGTCACGTTGAGCTGTCCAGTCTAATCGGATTACTAAACGTGGAAAAACTTGTTAGAATATATGACCTTAAACGAGAGGGGGTGAATTGTTTAAAGGGGGTTTTCGAAAACTTGTTAAGCTAAAACAAAATCCTTTGTATGAAACTCAATCATAAATTCAGTTAGCCAAGATATAAAGCAAAAAACAGCAAAGCACCAGAAAAATAATCAATTGTTTCTTCGAAACAATCGGTTGTTTATACCAGTAAATCAATAACGACTAAATTTAAATGAGTTTAAGGGAAAAAAGAGATACGCAAACAGTTTATACTAGTACACTCTTAAACCAAGAGCTACATCCAGTCTCTAGAATCCACTAGGCAATCCACTAAGCAATCAAATACAGATTACACACAAAAACCACCAAAGAAGTGACCTTGAACCCTTCAAGAAACACACTTCCTTTGGCACAGCACACACCATGAATGTTGATCTTGACAACCTCAAGAACACACAACACTCATTGGCTTACAACACCAGAAAATACAAAGTATTCATAACGAATTACACTTGTTTACAGAATAAACTAAAATCAATACAGATGTAATCCTATTTCACTCTCTCTTGAGAAAACCAAAGTTGAAAAGTGAATGTTCAGAACTTGAAAGCAATCTTTCACAACCGAAAAACTCAAATATGTTTTTCTTGTTTGTTTCAAAACATAAACAAACTATTTATAGCTTTCAAAAATTGGTCAAAGCTTTTAATACTGGAGCGTATTCAGTTGAAAATCATTTAAAGCACACTCATCTAACAAAACAGAATTTTGTTAAGATTTTCAAACAAACAATCGATTGAAAGCACGAAACAATCGATTGTTTTGGTTTGACAGCAAGTCAACCAACCAAAACAGTTTTCAACCTTTTTAAAAACACCTAAGAGTAAAACAATCGGTTGTTTCGACAAAACAACAGGTTGTTTTTCACTTAGTTTGAAAAACACATTAATCTTAAAAGATTTAAAAACACTTTAGTTTTAGATTCAACAAAGAGTGGATTACACATATAAGCTACCCAGATCCTATCCTAAACACAGCAGCAACTTCAGCCTTGCATCAAACACTTGGATTTAGATTCTTCAAAGCCTTTGATCACTCTTGATTCAACAATCTCCTCCTATTTGATGAAGACAAATCCCTGGTTGCTTGTGTTAGACTTGTTTGAATCTGAAGTAGTTCCTGCAAAATAAAAATTGAGCAATATACAACATCTGTGGTAGTAGGTTAGAATAGAACATTTAGCTTGTGTTATGCTTAACCAATACAGCAAAAAAACCAGGCAAACCAAGATAAATCATAAAGCATTAGCAGCAGCAACAAAAATAACAATCACTTAAACAAATAGAGATTGCAGAGTTTTAGACAACACAACATAAAATTCTCCCCCTATTTGTCTTCACAAATAGACTATAGGAAGAGATAAAACAGAAAAAGTTCTAGATAAAACAGAATATAAAAGAAATAGCAATAAAACTGTTATAGAGTAAAAACAATCGGTTGTTTCGAGCATTCAACCGGTTGTTTTTCTTTAGTCATCCTTGCCATATTGCAACTCAAAGATCTGGTTTTGAGCAGCTTCAATCTGTTCATCCAAGGTCTGAAAGCGAGTGTCCATGCTCTGGAATCTGTTGTCAAAGTTCTGGAAATTTGTAACACAGAGATCATGGAGATTTCTTTGATTTTCAGCAAAGCCATCAAGTCTATCCACCATGTATCTTTCAAAAGAAGACATTGAGGGAATCCCATCCCTTTGATGTCCAGCACTTGTTCCAGCATCAAAGTTAGATGGAGGTTGTTCTTCATTGTGAATATCCATATCAGCAGCTTGATCTTCTTCATCAAAATCAGCAACTACAGCACTTGATGAACCACCATGATCACCATCTTTGATTACCCATCTTCCATTTATCTTGGTGAAACCCATTTTTCTTAATGAACCATTGTTCACTTCTTGTGTTGATTTTACCAACTCAGAGGTTTCATCTTCAAGATTCACTTCAAGATAGAGTAGAAATTTAGAAATTAAAATAGCATAGGGATAATGGTAGTCACTTAACCTCATGGACTTTTGCATATGCTCTTTGATGATATGAATCCAATTGATCTTGATTTTCTTCATGATGCAATAAAAATAGAAAATATCTTCTTCTGTTAAAACATAATGGTTGCTCCCCCTTGGAGTTAGAATCCAAGTGACAATGAGAGCCAACACCCTTTCATCTAACTTCAATCCTCCAACTGAACAAGTTCTTACTTGAGCTTGTGAATTTTTCAAATAGCTTTTGTAGTATTGAATCTTGTTGAAGTCTTCCATAACACCAATGTTTCCTTTATTGATTCTAAGACCAACATACTTCAATCCAGTTACAGCAGCCCATACATCATGAGTAATCTCCATGTCTACACCTTTGACATGTGAAATAAGATTGTTTCCTTCAAACTTTAAATTTGTGTAGAACACCCGAATTAAATCTGGATAAATGTTCCCCTTCATCTCCAAGAATCTCTTCAGCAGTTGATCCTTGAGAAGCTTTCTCACATTGTCCATCTTTTGGCTTTTCAACCAATCAAAGGAGACAACTTTTGGATTGTTGATCACTTTTGCACTTGTCTCAAAGCAATACCTCTCAATTAATTCATTATCTCCTAAAAACCAACCCTCAAGCCTTCCTCTTGACCTTACAACCCTTGTTTTGATCCTTTTGGATGTAGGTAGAGTGGAATCCATGACAGCAGAATGAGACAAAGGCACATACACAAGAAGAGAAATAGATGTTGCAAGAGATGACCCAATTGGTTGTTTTTGTGAAGGAAAACAGTTTCAACATATTTTATAGCAAATCAGAGACTTTCTTTGATCCTTTGGTGAATGTGGGTTTCAGTCTTCAAGACAAGAAACTGGTCCAAGCACTGCACAGAGAACGTCAGAAAATAGCAGAAAAACACATGGTCAGCACATGTGACCTTTGACTAGACATAAAGGCTCTTGAATTTCCAAGATATGGAATATATTCCTTTATGACATCTTGTAACTTCCTCCAGAACCAAATCAGGCTTTCAAGATTGCTTTATTGACTCAAGATCCTTTCATTATTGAGATCTACAACAGACAGAATGTATAGTGAAATTAATTCAATTCTTCACAGTGCTGTCAGAGAAGAAACAATCGGTTGTTTCGAGGAAACAATCGGTTGTTTTTCTACAACAGTTTGACAAACTGTGATTTTCAAGCATAGACTGAGAAAGGTTCAAAACAAATGTAAATGCTTTATTCGAAAAAGAAATTAATCATGAATTAGTATTTAAAAAGAAAAGATGAGGAAGGTCTTATCCTTTTATGAAGTCCCTTCAATGAGTCATTGTTTGTGATCTAGAAAGCTTCTTTTGGCCTTTGAAATAGCTTGGACTGGTACACATCCTTAATTCAGTTCCAGACTCAATTCTTTTGTTCCAAGAACTTGATCAGATAACTCAAAGCTTCATGTTTCTCTAGTATCCCTGCATAAAAAGAATTCAAGCAACTAGATTTGATCCTCTTACAAATGTGGGTCCATTTTATTTACTTTTGTAATTTGAAACCTCACAACCTTTGGGAATCCATTTCATGAAACCTCTAGGAACAGAATATTTCCTTATTTTACAGAATTTGACTGAATGGTCTCTTTTCATGCAATAAAAGCATATAACAACTGGTTGTTTTGACTTAACAATCGGTTGTTTTACTGGCAGTTTTGAAAAAATCTTTGAAAATTTATCTTGCTTGTTCTATGGATTAAAACCTAATCCAGCTCTTCCAAAAACCCAATTTTGAGATGCCAAGACATTCTCAAAGTTGGATTTACCCTTTGACAGCTTATCCACAGTTCTAACAAGATAATGAACTTTCTTTTCAAGATTTTCACAATTTTCACAAGCAAGAGAGTCACACATATGAGAAGATTTTTTGCAATATTTTTCAAGCTTTTCAAAATCATTTTTTGATTTTTCCAGCTCTTCTTCAGGTGTTTTAACCTTCTTTTCAAGCCAGTTATTTAGCCTTTTCAATCGGTTGTTTTAGAGAACCAATCAGTTAGCTTTTTTATGAGTTTCTTGAAAAGCTTGAAGCAATTTACTATAATTTGTTGGGTTCAATAGTGTCAAAGTTCAAGAGGGGGGTGAATTGACCTTTTAAAACTTTAATTCAAATTTTATCACAGTACACAAAAAAAAATCGATTTATTCAGTAATGAACAGATTTATTTCTATACTGGTTATGTACTTTAAGGCATTTATCTCAGTTGAATGACTTCTGATTTTGAGATTGAGTTATATGATTTGCAGGCAAAGATCAAATTGATTTTTCACAGAATAAACCCGACAGCACCAGCAGTTAATCACAATCTTTGGATACAGAATCAATGTTTGTTTTAAAACACTTAACAGATTGAGTTAACTTTCATAGAACACTAATTTCAATTATGTTTTACAGCTAATACAGATCTACACACAAAATCTTTAGAGGGTTTTTCCATAAACACAAGAACAGTATAAACGTACCCAGAAAGAACAGATTCAAATACAATTGAATAGATTTATTTCTTGACAAATCAGTTTTCAGTAGTTTATTGAGTGCAGGGATTAAGAGAGAATGAACACAAAACAATTATATTGGTTCACTCAAATGAGCTACATCCAGTCTTCACCTAATCCAAGTTGAAATTCACTAAACCACAATTCAAAACAATTACAAAAACCACTGTTCTTGAACCCTACAAGAACATGGTACACTTTGCTGAAAAACACTATTCCAGCACACACAACTCTTCAAGAAACCCTATCAAGAAGAGTTTACAACAACACTTTACAAGAAATTGAAGAATGAAACAAATACACCTGATAGAGAATGCAGAAATCTGCCTTAAACCAGTAGAACATATTGCTCACACAGTGACAACACCTCTAACCAAGCCTTAGAACCAACCAAGAACAAGCACACTTTATGATTTTGAAAATCTTTCAAGAACTCGTGCTAATCCTCTGAAAAACTCTTATTTCTCTGTTGTAAAACTTGTTTTCTCAATTGTATTAACAACCCTGAAAAGCCAGAACTGACTCTCCTTTTATAGAAAAACATTTTATAACAAACTTTCAAAAAATAGTTAAAGTTGTTACAAAAAGAACATATTGAAAATAAAATGAACTAATTTATTTTCAAAGGTTGTTAGAGAATTAGTTATATGTAGGAGACTTAGTCAAACTCCCTGGTGCAAGGATAAAACGTGAGAAGCCTTTTAAGAAAACCATGGCACCAGACTAAAAAGAATCTATTCATTTACAGAAGAACAGATTCATTTTCAAAACGATAACAGAAACTTTTTAACAAGTGAAACACAGTCGTTTTGATGGAATGAGGACTTAGTCAAAATACTTGATGCACAAAACGTGATTTTTTTAAAAACATTTAATCAAAGCATCAGTTTAATAAAAGAATCTATTCATTTAGAAAATAACAAATTTATTTTCTATGCAGTAATGGATATTTTTGCAAAAAACATGTGAAAAACAGTTTCATAAAACTTATGCTTGCTCTTATCACATGGTCAGGGTTAAGAGGTGAGTTACCTAGCAAAAAACCTACTTTAAACAACCTCTAATCTATACCTAAGCCATCCTCAAATAAAATGCAAATACTAAGAAAAATTACACAATTGGTTCATCAAACACATGTCTTGAAGGGGCAGCATCCATCTTCAACATAATTTTCAGCACTTAGGGAAGCACATGAACTTACATTGCTTAAGCTGCTTGACTCATCATCTTCTTCTGCAATTAAGCATATGCTTGCTTCTTCATTTTCACTTGATGAGGAGCTTGAAGAGGAAACTTCATTTTCATCCCAAGCAATATATGCTCTTCTTGATTTCCCTTCTTCTCCTTGTAGCTTGATTTCTTTTCATTGCTTTCTTTATTTGGGCAATTAGCTTTTATATGTCCTTGTTCACCAGAACCAAAGCAAGTATAACTGTTAGAATTGAAATCACTAGTTTTCTTGTTGTCATACCTTTCTTTGTTGGCTTCTTTGTTGCGATTTCTCTTCAAGAATCTACTAAACTTTTGGACAACAAGATAAGGTTTTCTTCTTCACTTGAATCTTGTTTGCTTTTGTGCTTGGCAGCTTTCAAGGCAATGCTTCTCACATGCTTGTCTTCACTTTCTTGAACATTGAGTCTATTCATTTCTAACTCATGTTCTCTAAGCTTACCAAACAAAGAAGCCATTGTCAAGGATGTCAAATCTTTTGATTCATAAATTGTTGTCACCTTAGGTTGCCAAGATCTATCAAGGCACTTGAGAATCTTGATGTTTAGTTCTTCTTTATCAAAGGTTTTCCCAAGGCTCATTAGATGGTTGATGATGTGAGTGAACCTCTTTTGCACTTAAGCAATAGATTCTCCCTTAACCATTATGAACATCTCATACTCTTGTATTAGAGTATGTTTCCTTGCTCTTTTCACATCATTTGTTCCTACATGGGTGACTTCCAAAGTGTCCCACATCTCCTTGGCCGATGAACATTGTGATATCTTGAAAAATTCATCTGAATTCAAAGCAGATGTTATGATATTCTTGGCAATACAATCAAACCTAGCCCTTTTATTTTCAGCATCAGTCCATTGGGACCAAGGTTTTTCAATAGAAGATCCATCCTTTTCAAATTTAGGAATAAAAGGGTCATTTTCAATTGCATCCCAAATTCTTCTATCAAGAGATTCAACAAATATTTTCATTCTAACTTTCTAGAATTGATAATTCAAACCACATAACAGAGGTAGTCTATTAATTGAAGCACCATCTCCAAAAGGTAGTTTTTCAGCCATTGAAAAAAGATTTTAGGATCAAACTTAGTATTTTTCAAGTACCATGCTATTGATGTCAATTATTAGAATATATGACCTTAAACGAGAGGGGGTCAATTGTTTAAAGGGGGTTTTCGAAAACTTTTTAAGCTAAAACAAAATCCTTTGTATGAAACTCAATCAGAAATTCAGTTAGCCAAGATATAAAGCACAAAACAGCAAAGCAACAGAAAAATAATCAATTGTTTCTTCGAAACAATCGGTTGTTTATACCAGTAAATCAATAACAACTAAATTTAAATGAGTTTAAGGGAAGAAAGAGATACACAAACAGTTTATACTAGTTCACTCTTAAACCAAGAGCTACATCCAGTCCCCAGAATCCACTGGCAATCCACTAAGCAATCAAATACATATTACACACAAAAACCACCAAAGAAGTGACCTTGAACCCTTCAAGAAACACACTTCCTTTGGCACAACACACATCAAGAATGTTGATATTGACAACCTCAAGAGCACACAACACTTTTTGGCTTACAACACTAGAAAATACAAAGTATTCAGAACGAATTACACTTGTTTACAGAATAAACTGAAATCAATACAGATGTAATCCTATTCCACTCTCTCTTGAGAAAACCAAAGTTGAAAAGTGAATGTTCAAAACTTGAAAGCAATCTTTCACAACTGAAAAACTCAAATCTGTTTTTCTTGTTTATTACAAAACATAAACAAACTATTTATAGCTTTCAAAGATTGGTCAAAGCTTTTGATACAAAAGCGTATTAAGTTGAAAATCATTTAAAGCACACTCATCTAAAAAAAGAGAATTATGTTAGGATTTTCAAACAAACAATCGATTGAAAGCACGAAACAATCGATTGTTTTGGTTTGATAGCAAATCAACAAACCAAAACAGTTTTCAACCTTTTCAAAAACATCTAAGAGTAAAACAATCGGTTGTTTCGACAAAACAACAGATTGTTTTTCACTTAGTTTGAAAAATAGTTTAATCTTAAAATATTTAAAAACACTTTAGCTTTAGATTCAACAAATAGTGTATTACACAGATAAGCTACCAGATCCTATCCTAAACACAGCAGCAACTCCAGCCTTGCATCAAACACTTGGATTTGGATTCTTCAAAGCCTTTGGTCACTCTTGATTCAAAAAAAATAGCACGAAGGCACTCCTTAGAAGAGGGGATATTCATGGAAGGGGTCGTGGGAGCAAGTAAGATGAAATGCACGTCGTGAGAAAGAACGTGGGGGTTGGACGATAACAACAAAACCAAAAAGTAAGGGAAGAAAGATATAAAAGGGGCATATGAAGAAGGGAAAAGGGATGAGATTTTGAGGAGGAGAGGAGCAGACATAAAAGAGAGAGTGAACACAAGAGGAGGAGGAGAGGGGCATACATAAAAGAGAGAGTAAACAAGAGAGGAAGAGGGGAGGAGCAAACATAAAAGAGAGAGTAAATAGGAGATGAGAAGGAGATAGGGAGAGTCAGAAGAGGAAAATCAAGTGTTTGACAAGGTTGCCTAAATCTCGACCTGATCAGAACATCACCAAAGAAAACATACCATCTCAAATACCTAAAGGGTCGTCTTCAATAGATCTTCCAAAGATTGAAATTTTTGACTATGCATTTGTGTTAGGATGGTAAGTTGAATTGAGTATTAGTATCAACTCATGGCCTTTTGTAGTATCTGCCAAAACTTATAAGTGAACCTAAGTACTAAATTTTAAATTTTTCAAATTTTCAAATCCTAAAGCCTTTTCTAAACACTTAAAATTTAAAAAATTTAAATTTATAAATTTTCAAAATTGTAAATTTTAAAAAAATTAAATTTTCAAATTTTTAAAATTTTTAAAATATTTCCCTCTTTAACTTCCTTCCAAAATTTTCCTATTTTATCCTTATATCAATATTTGATTTTATTTCATTATTATGAGCATTGTGTCATTTCCTATTTTTTTTAAAAAAAATTAAAATTTATCTTTTCAAAATTTTAAATTTTCAAAATTTTAAATTTTCAAAATTTTAAATTTTCAAAATTTTCAAATTTTCCAATTTTCAAATTTCAAAATTTTTAAGTTTTCAAAATTTTTAAATTTAAAACTAAACTGAAGGCTTTATAAACCTATCAAACCTCTTTTTCATTTTCTATTTTCATTTGATATACCACAATTTTTTGGAGTTTGAATAAGCGAGGGAATAGTTTTCCATTTGATATAAGAAACAATTTAGTATTTGATTTAGGGATTAGTTTTCCATTACATACAATGAAAACTTTTCTATTTGATTTACTTATCAGTTTCCATTTGATTTCGTCATTTCTGACCATTTTAGTTAGTTCAATCAAAGAATTTACGATTGTATTGGCACATGCTCTTTTTTTTGTTGATGTTTGTGTTGTTCCTTTTCTCTCTCTTTTTATTTCTATCTTCTCTTGAGTGAAAATTTGTGTTGTCCTTTTTGGTTTTGATTGGCTGTGAATGTTTGGGGTTTTCTGCAATGGCTTTGGATCACGGATTGGGAAAATCTCTAGAAGCTTTGGTGTTTGCGGTATGTTATGGGAACATCTCTCCAAGGTTGCCTTTTTTTCAAGGAACAAAAGAAGTTGACAATTTATTGGCTTTGCTTTTGTTTCAGTTTTGTTTCAAAGTATGCAATATACCAATGTAAGTTATTGGGAAAAAAAATTGTTGAAGACCTTCTTGAGCATCATAAGAGGTTTGTGTACCTGTGTGGATGTCAGGGTCATTATCAGTGATAATTACCTGGGGTAGACCGAATCGACAAACAATATTTTTCCAGACGAAACTCTGAACATTTCGGGCGGTTATGGCTGTCAAGGGCTCAACCTCAATCCACTTAGTGAAGTAATCGATGCCGACCAATAGAAATTTGCATTGTCCCTTGCCAGGTGCAAAGGGTCCAATTATGTCCATTCCCCACTTTACGAACGGCCATGGAGACAAGATGTAGTGCAAGTTTTCTGGTTTTTTATGTGATAGGGTGTCGTATTCCTAGCATTTCAAACATTTTTGGACAAACTTTGTACAATCCCCTTGTACGGTCGGCCAATAATAACTGGCCCCGCAACACTTTAACAACCATAGTTCAAGCTCCAGAATGAGTTCCGCATATCCCCTCGTGTAGCTCGGTCATCACGTAAGTGACTTGTTCGGGATTAAGACACTTTAAGAGTGGACGAGAGTATCCCCTCCTATAGAGGTTTTGATCGATGAGTATGAATCGTGCGACATGTTGTTTCATCGTTTTTTCTAAGTGCGGGTCACATACTCCTTCTGTTAAGTATCGCTTGATGGGGGTCATCCAATTAGGCTGAGTATCAGCCGTCATACATTCATCGGCGCCAACACTGGGTTTGGTCAAAGTCACATGTATGATCGACTGATGAACCCATTTTTGTGAGAGAGCGTCCGCTCGAGTGTTATTTTCCCTCTGGACGTGTTGGAACGATACCTCCTTAAATTTGGTTAAAACATTTTTCACGAAATGGAAGTATTGTTGAAGTAAAGTTTCCCTTACCTCGTACTCCTCTGTAAGTTGTCTGATGACCAGATGGGCATCACTCTTACAAATCAAATTAGTTACCTCTAACTCGATCGCCAAGTGAAGACCGACGATTATAGTGTCGTACTCAGCCTGGTTGTTTGAGGTTTTGAACTCAAATTTCATGGCCTGGTCAATAACAACCTCACCCGGTCCTTCTAACACTACTCCTGCTCCGCACGAACGACTATTCAAAGAACCGTCTACATACAATGTCCATCTGGGTTTCCCTTCCTCGGTCGGGTAGGGAATGAGTTCCGCCACGAAATCAGCAAGGGCTTGAGACTTAATGGCTTCTCTAGGTTGATATTCAATGTGAAACTCTGATAATTCAATCGCCTAACCTATCATTCGTCCGGCTAAGTCGGGTTTTACCTCGGGCATATTTGTAGTAGTTCAAGCAAAAAGGTCAACATTTTTTATTAACGTCTTACCGATCGCCTCTCAATCGTCCCCATGTGCGTTTTGCGGTCCTTATCGCAAAGGAATATAGGTTGAAGGTCTTCTCCGGCCTCCATGCGAGGGTCGTCCAATCAAGGATCTAGGTCGACGTGAGCCACCAAATGTTTTATAGAACCACTTCTCCCGGGACGCCTTTCTGGTGACCGACCTCTTCTGCCTGGGGATCAGTCGTTCATAGTTGTGTATAACCGTCTGGTTGGTTCAACCTTTAGACTAGCTACATAGCATTCTCTCGCAGTTTTCTGGTCGACATGTACTGTAGCAATGTCTCCATTGACGAAGAGAAATTTCATGGCCAAATGAGGAGTGGAAACAATAGCCTTCAATCTGTTTATGGAGGGACGACCGAGCAGAATATTGTAAGAGGTGTTGGCATTAACCAGCAAGTACTGGATGTTGACAGTCTTGCTGAGATAATCATCACCAAAGGTGATGAATAAGTCGATATATTCTCTTGTATCTACTCTTTCCCCCGAAAATTTGACTATCTGCTCATTATAAGGTTGTATCTCTGCCTCCGAAATTTGCATTTTCTTAAAGGTTTCCCAATATAGGATGTCGACCAAGCTCCCTTTGTCCACTAGGACTTTAGCGATTTCAAATTTATTTATTTCCACCGTAATGACCATGGGGTTGTCCTGAGCAGGGTCGATTGCGGTGAAGTCGTTGTCCGTGAACGTGATTAGTGGTATGTGCGGTCGTCGATGTGTGGAGGTGGAATAGATGGACTGAATTGCCCTTAGATGTTTCTTCCTTACCGAATTAGAGCATCCTCCACCTGCAAAACCGCCTGCGATGTAACTAACCTCTTGAGGAGGTACGCCGAGCGACACCGGTCCGGCAATGGTGTTGATAACCTCGCAAACTCTTTGCTTGGTTCGGCTTCTGCGTTCAGGGCTTTCGCTTCGAGGTCGGGTCCGTCTAACTGGACTCTCACTTTGTTTCTTTCGGCTTGAACGTCGATGGTCATCGCGGTTTCGGTGGTCCCTTCGTCCAAAGTGCTCTTTATCCCTAGAATAATTGATGTCACGTTGGGGTGACCGTGGTGCAGACATGGTTGTTTTGACAAATTTGCAGAGGTGGCCAGCTTGGACGAGCTCCTCTATTTTGTTACTTAAGGCTTGGCAGCTATCGGTCGTATGACCGTAGTTACAGTGATATTGACACCGTTTAACTATATCGGCGTTGGGTGGCATATGTGTTTGCTTAAGTGCAGGAATGAGTTCAGTTTGCAAGGTTTCATCTAGAATCTTTCCTCTGTGTACTGTCAAAGGAGTGTAATTATGGAAACGAGGACCTCTGTTAGAACGATACCGGTCTCAGTCGATCGTCATCATGGGAGGACGAGTACCCTTGTTTCTCTTTGCATTTTCAACCTGTGTCTTCCTATGATAGTCAACATGTTCTTCTATTTGCATGAACTTAGTCGCTCTTGTTCTCAATTCATCCATGTTATATGGTGGTCGTTTGATAAGACTTTTTGTGAACCGTCCCTGCAGTATGGCTGAGACCAAGTGGTGCATTGCTATGTCTGGGTTTAAATTTCTAATTCCCATGCACACCTTGTTGAATTTGTCCATAAAAGCTCTTAATGATTCTCCTTTTTCCTGCTTAACATTAAGGAGAGACATGGAGGACATACGATGGGGTCTACTTGTAGCATATTGAGTGGTGAATTTCAATTCCAAAACATCGAAGCTGGTTACAGAGTTTGGCAGAAGGTCGGTGAACCATCCAAGGGGTCCCTCTCTTAATGAAGTGGGAAAAATCTTGCACCACATCGTTTGATCCACAGTGTATAGGGTCATTTGTGTTATGAAAATGTTTAAGTGTTCATCCGGATCGGTGGAACCATCATAAAGATTCATAGTTAGACCCCTTCACTTATTGGGAAGATTGCTCAAGAGTGTCCCTCCCGTTCGGTGCACGAGAGTGTCCCTCCCGTTCGAATTGCTCAAGCCGTTCGAGTAACCTTTTATTCTGCTCCTTTAGCTAAGCCATTTCCTCTGCTTGTCGTTGTCGCTCTTCTTCCTGCTTACGTCGATCCTCCTCATGACGCAATTGATCTGTAACTCCTTTCTGAAGTAATTCTTGCATCTGAGCTTGGAGGGTTTGGAGCATCATCATCTGCTCTTCTGTCGTGTTATCGTTGTTGGTGTTGTTCATTGTCGATACCATCATCGCTTGTTGAAATCCATATGTCTGGGAAACTGAGATTACTCGGGCCCCACGGTGGGCGCCAATTGTACCTGTGTGGATGTTAGGGCCTGAGTAATGTTGATCCACGTTGATACACAATTTGTTGTCGTGCTGATAATCTTCCGGTTCTCCAAAGCTCTTCCTTTCTCGCGCGCGTTCCGCCGGTCGGCGGGGGTACCTGTGATTGCACTCCGATGCTCAAGTCAGTGTTAGTTATTAGTCTATTCTCTTATGATATCAAAAACATATTTTTCCCCCTTTCAGAAGTCCCTTTTATAGGTTGACTTGGGCCTCTTCCTACGTGGGTTGGATAGTTGGTTGCCACGACATGTGTCATGGTTAGTGGTCTCCATGTCATGTATGATGGTTTCCTAATATTACGGGAACGTGTTTCGACGTGCCTTTGACCTATTTTGAGTAATAACTACTTTTGTCACGTATTTATTGTTGGTATTGTTTATTCATACCTTCGGTCGTTCGAAATCCGACCGGTACAGTTTGTTTTAGTTTTGTAAGCCAATTTTTTGTGTTTTTAGTTTTCTCACCAAAAATTCAACTACATTTCGAATTTTCATAACATAAACACTAAATGTGTTATTTTAAGACCAAAAATATAGATTCAACAAAATAAATAAAAAATTTATATATTTTAAAATATAATATTAATTTTACATTGAATACATAATAACAATAAAATACTAGATTCATGATAATAATAAAATATAGATATACATTAATTAATAAGGAAATTTTCTTTTTAAGTACTTTTATAAATTCTTATTATTTTACTATTTAAATTTTGTAATTGTTTTTCTAAACTTAATTAACTGCCTATAATAATTAAAATTTATATTTTAATAAAAATTCAATAATATTTCTTATTTTAAAAATTATTAAAAGAATTAAATTTTTATTTTTATCATATATAAAAATAGACACATGTTCCAATAGTTGAATAAGAAAAAGTTTGTTTTTTTTTAGTAATAGATTTGTTAAAAAAAATACAATATGTTATAATTAAAAATCACAGTGAATAATTGTTTTAAATATATGAATTATATTTCAATGAATAAATAATTTTTAAACAGTGACAATAGCAGTGTTAAAATTTGGAAACCTAAACTTGACAAAACTAAAGACTCATCTTCCCCAAATTCAACACAATGCTACTTCGGTTCAACAGAACAACCTCCGCCACCACTCTTCTTCTGCACCCCTCCGTCACATTACTTTACTATTCGCACCCCTTCTCCACCTCTCAACCACCGCCACCCATTTCCGACTCCGCCAACCGCACCCGCCTCTTGAACTCCATCCGCGCCGTCGAAACCACCGCCACCGCCGCCGCTGCCGTCGACTTCTTCCGCAGAATGCTAACCCTAAGCCCCTTTCCCTGCGTCCAAGACTTCAACCTCTTGTTCGGCCTCGTCGCGAAATCGCACCACCATGCCACGGCGATTTCCCTCATCAAAACCTTCCAATCGCTAAGCGAAAGTGCTGACGTGTGCACACTCAACATTTTCATCAATTGCCTCTGCCACCTTCGCCAAACGACGTTGGGGTTCGCCGTTTTGGGCGTCATGACCAAAACCGGCGTGGAACCCACGCTGGTGACGCTTAACACCATCCTTAACGGTCTTTGTATTGAAGGGGATATGGATAGTGCCCTTTGGTTGGTGGAAAAAATGGAAACTTTAGGGTATCAGTGCAATTCTCGAACTTATGGGGAGTTGGTTAATGGTCTGTGTAAAATTGGGGATACTTCTGGTGCTGTGGAGTGTTTGAGGAAGATGGTTGAGAGAAATTTGGAGCCTAATGTTGTGGTTTATAATGCGATTTTGGATGGGCTTTGTAAGAGAAGGTTGGTGAATGAGGCTTTTGAGTTGTTCCGTGAGATGGGTGTTACTGTTGAGCCTAATGTTGTGAGTTATAATTGTTTGATTCAGGGTTTGTGTGATGGGTTTGGTGGGTGGAGGGAAGGGGTGGTTTTGTTCCATGAGATGGTGGTGGAGAAGGGGATTGCACCGGACGTGCAAACGTTTTCTATTTTGGTGGATGGTTTTTGCAAAGAAGGGTTGGTCTTATGGGCAGAGAATGTGTTGGGTTTTATGGTTAGGACTGGTGTGGAGCCAAATGTTGTTACGTATAACTCGTTGATTGGCGGGCATTGCCTGAGGAATTGGATGGAGGAGGCGATGAGAGTGTTTGGATTGATTGTTAGCGAGGGGGAGAGGTGCTTGCCGAGTGTTGTGACGTATAATTTGTTGATTCATGGGTGGTGTAGGGTTAAGGAGGTTGATAAGGCTATGTCTCTGATGGGTGAAATGATTCGGAAAGGGTTGGATCTTGATGTGGTCACTTGGACCGTTCTTATTTGTGGGTTCTGTGAAGTGAGAAAGCCATTGGCTGCAATGGAGTTGTTTTCTGATATGAAAAGGCATGGCCAGGTTCCCAGTCTCCACACCTGTGCTGTTGTGTTGGATAGTTTGTTCAAATGCTGGCTTGATTCTGAGGCTGTTTCGTTGTTCACAGTGATGGAAAAGAGTGGTCTGGATCTTGATATTGTGATTTACAATATCATGCTTGATGGAATGTGCAAAGCAGGAAAAGTTGATGATGCAAGGAAACTTCTTTCTTGTGTCCTAGAAAAAGGGTTGACAACTGATGCATATACTTATAACATAATGATTAAGGGTCTGTGCAAAGAAGGACTGCTGGATGATGCTGAAGAGTTGCTTAGGAAAATGGAAGAGAGTGGGTGCACGCCTAATAAACACTCTTACAATGTCTTTTTGCAGGGACTGTTGCGAAAATATGATATTTCTAGGTGTAGAAAATATCTCCAAATAATGAAAGGAAAAGGGTTTAGAGTAGATGCTGTCACAACTGAATTTATTACACGGTTCTTATCTGCTAATAAAGGAGATAATGCATTTCAAGAGATGTTGTTAAGCTGAAATTTGTTTGCATTTAGTGTCTATTCATTATCTGAGTTGGTTTGAGAAACTTCATAATGTTAGACAATCAACCAGGCCTGTTAATGGTGGGATCCAACCTTTCTATCATCTTGGTTTAACTTCCTAAAGAATTTCTCATAAGAAATTGAAACTTGTGTTATTATGAAGAGTCACACTTTTTTTTTCAAAGACATTGATGTCCACATAGAGAGATTCAGATAGTCCATAGACTCCAAGGTATAGTTCAAAACATCATTGTATTTAGAACTTTGGACAAGATATGCTTGGTCATTTGTCCTAAATGATTGTAGGTAGAAGTTTGGGTAAAAATATGTTCTTGTTAGTCAAATTTAGGTTGTGAATTCTCCAGTCACTTCCAAATATGAATGTGTTTAGATTTCATATGTTACTGGTTTGGACTAAACTGTCCCTCAAATGTACATAATAGTTCAGTTGGTTGACAACATTTATGTTTTCATCCATGAAAACAATTACTGTTTTATTGTTTATATAGTGTTGGATTGTTGATTCCAAAGTGAAGTAATATAAAAATAAATATCTAGGTATTTTTAATATATTAAAAATCATGTCATTTATACCTACTTAAATTAAGTAGGAAATAGTTATAATGATAGGTTAGACATCCTATAATCTACAATAAAAATTGGACACTTATGTTTGATAACTTAAACAGTTTATTACAAATCCATTTTGTAATGTTTCCCAACCATAACCTAACTTTTTTTCACTTTGGTGAAAAACAATATATTATATAAACTTTCTCAAATGTTTCCCTTTTTCCATGTATATCAAATCAGATAATTAATAGTTGCTTGGTTTGTTTCTTGCAAATACCTTATCATAATCATAAGTCAAATCAATTATGAATTAATGAGGAACTAATATTAATTTTTAATTTCTCAGTGTATAATTTAAAAAATGCATGAATTACTTTAAAGTAGCATGCTTTTTCACAACTATAATTCAACTCAGTTTCTCTTAATCTTAACAATCTCTTAATAGAAATAAAAAGTTAATCATTAACACCTATTCATTATAAGTATGCAAGCTTTTTTATTTTGAATTGACACTAATAACATGTCATGGGATTATTTTGTGTTTAAAATGGGTTATTTCTTCCAGCACCCCATAATAGTTTCTTGTGGCACACCATTCTTAAAATGCCAAAACTATCTTTATTCTATTGATATTTTTCATTTTGAAATAAGTGATTTAGAAATATTCTGAAGTATGGAATCTCGCATAATGAATTTATTTAAAAAAAATATTTTGAATTATGGAATTCAAAATGGATATCTAAATTACATAATCTATATTATTTTCAGATTTGAAAATACATTTAGGATGTTATAATCTGAATATATATATATTTTTTTTAAAATATTTCAGATTATTTTTTATGGACAATTATTTTTTCAAAACTATAGAGGTTTAGAAACAACCCTTAAATGGTTTATTTGTGTTTTAGTGAATTTCATGTAATAATAATATAATTAATGTGCTTCTAGTGCCTTTTTGCATTTGGATGATTTTCGTACTACATGTGCTTCTAGGATTTTTAATGAAATTTTAATCTTTATATATAGAGAGACTTAACTAACCTTAATTTAGTTAACAAAATCTTATATCAATGATGTCTAACAAATAATATACTATTATTAATAAAAATAGTAAAATACATAAGTATTATATATTTTGTTTAATAATATTTTAAAACATTAAAAACAAAATTAAGTATATATTATATATATATATATACACACTAAAAAAGTTAGGCTAGTAATCATACATCAAAACTAAAAAAAATGGCAAATATTCACCGTAATAAAGGTGAGAATTTTTTATATTATAGATGCAACTAAATTAGACATTACATTCTTAAAAAATGTGAATTATTTTATGTAACAAACAAGCTATGATATTCTTTATATTATACGCCAAAAGCTTAATATTATATTTTTCTCAAAATTTTATTTTAAATTTAAACTTATTTATAATTTAATGACTAATTTTATGGATAAATTATACTTTTTAACTCCTCCAAAACATTATTTCTTAATTTAATTAATTATTCTTTGAATTAAAATTTGAATATTATTGTCAAATTCAGAAAAGACTTAATTTATTTTTTTAATAATATTATTGTAATGTATTTGATTTGATGTTTGAAATCTCATATCAAATAAATAGAAATAGAGACCGAACTCAAATAATATATTTTATAATTTCCTCTTGCTAAAAAACTATTTCTTTGACTTATTCTTGTATGATAAAATATATAAAAGTGAAGATATGCATTTATTTCTTAAGATACATGATTTTGCTACTTTAAGTTTCTAAAACTTTAGTACCAAAATTTTATTTTAGTTTTTTCTAATTCAATATTTTAAAAATATTAATTGATAATTGTATATATTTTAGATCAGTTAGTACTTGTTTAACATGTATCTAGGTAAATAAATTGACTATTCATACATTTTTTTCCTTCTTGCATCCAATAAATTTGCTTCTTGCCTAATAAATTTGAAATTTCATAATTATCTTTCATTCTCGAATTGAAAATCTATAATCGAAAAATACATTCTGAAAAAATAATTTAAAATAAATTTTAGAAATCCATAATAAAAATACATTATAGTAAAGAAATTTTGAAATATTTTATTTCTTCTGGAAATGGAATTCCATAGTAGAATTAAAAATTTAAAATCTCATTATGGAAAATAAAAATCCGAAATAGAAATAATACGTTTCTGGAAAACAAACTCGAGAAACATATTTCCAATAAAAAATTTCAAATAACAAAAATTCATAAACATATTTTAAAAAGACTATTATGGAAAATTGTTATGGAAAGTTTAATTTAACAAAGTGTTTTAAAAATTGAAATCCAAAATGTATTTTAAAATGTATTTGGACATGCATCTTCTACTCCTATCAACAATTAACATTATTCTCAATAAATAAAGGGGTCTCTAATAAATAATAACTAAGGTATTCATTAAAAAGATAACAAATATTTAGTTCCTAAAGCAATATTGCTATCATCAATATTCCCAAAACAATAATCACAGAAAAACTTTGATGTCATTTTTCTTAATTAGAAGACAAAATTATATAAACTTTAATTATGTCTTCTACATTTGAGCACTATAAATTACCTAATAAAATGGTTATTATTGCACCAGAATAAAATATTCTCACCAATTGTACAGAGAAAGCAACTGAACAAACAAAAATTAACACCATACTAAAACATGACCCTCAAAAGATGACACAAGTAATTTCCTCTCTACCTAAAACATTTGTACCTCAAAGAAAACAATTAAAATATGGAAACAATATTATACATGGTTGAAAACAACCTATTCTATTTTAGTACTCTTCTAACACTTTTGCCCCATGTTTCTCACATCAACATTTACTCACATATTATAGTTCTTTATGTAGTATGCAGAAGCTATAGCACCATTTACTTTTCCTTCACAATATGGTGTAAAACATGGAAAATCATTGGACAGTATTATTCACTTTACCAGAACCATTGAAGAACTCATTCAACCTTGTTGATTCAGCAAGCTCATACCTTTGATGACATGCTTGTTTGAAAAGTAGATGTAAATGGATTCAGGAACACACTAGGCCTACCATATTCACTTTTTATACCAGTAACAGCATCAACAATTCCAAGCTTTTGCTGTGCTGGAAGAACCTGTGATTCATTGGGAAATTCATCTTCAAACACCACCCACACCATGCTTATTTTAGTCTCTAGTGTCCATGAAAAAAGAGTTGGGGTTGGTGACAGGTTTACATCAAATTTCTCTTCATTCCTTTTGTTTTCTTCTGCTGCTACTTCCAACTCTATCTCTTTTGATTTTGTTAAGAGGCCTGAAATTGGAGGTGGACTTGAGATGCTAGATAGAGAGACGTGTGATGTTGCAAGTTCATTTTGTTGACTACCAAGTTGTTCCAATGCCACTATATGACTCATACTGATTATTTGAACAGAAGGGTAATCCAAATTCTTGTTTTCAAACACATATTTGCAACTTTCATACAGATCATGAAGCTTTTGGCTCTGGAGAGAAGCTGTCTTGAGTATTTCATAGGCTAGGCCTCTGGCTGATGCTGTTAGATCAAAAAACATGTTCACAAGAGCTGCAATGCCTTCAGAAAATGTCATATAAACTTGGAAGCTTTCTCTCAAGGTGTTGCTCATAGCAGCTTGAGCCAGGCTATGATCTGAGCACAAAATATGATGTGGTGAGCATTCCAACACCTTGTCAATAAGCACTTGGCATTTAGGCAATGTTCTGAATGCCATATCAAAGGATTTCTCATCATAGCGCCTAAACTCTAACCCCTTGGACATGACAGGCTCAAGTTTCCCTGCTTGGTTTATGAGCCAACTCATCCTCTCTTCAAGATAAGCTGCATATGTATGTAGGAAACCAACTGAAGGGTGATCAGAACTCTTTGTGAAACACCTTGTACTAATTTGTAGGTGACCTGAGACATGTGCCTTGCATAACTCTTGTTCAAAGGACCTGTTTCCCCCTCTAAGAAGGCGATGAATCAAGACAAGGGTCTTGAGGGCTACAACATGATCCTTAGTTTTTCCTAGGCGATGTGAAATCCTTTCAGCCAGAAAAGGAATGGACCCTGGAGAGTTTGACACAAGAAAGAGGATTTCATGCATGTATTTGTCACCAATGGCGCCATTATCATGACCAGTGGCACGCAGGACTGCAATCTCTATGTTGGAAAAGCCATCATGTTGGTAGTGATACATCATGGCCTTGCCAATAGAGGCATGATCTTTCACTGAGCCGAGAGCTAGCCGAAGCTTACCTTGTATATCCACACCCATTATTCTTCTTCTTTTTAAGAAAAGGAGAAGATGTTCTATAATGTTGGTAGAAGATTAATGGCACAATTTGATGTGTAGAGGTAAGCAGTTGCAGGAACACACGCATATAAAGGTGGGTGGGGAGAAGAGTGAGAAAAAGTCTGGCCTTAAAAAATTGGAAGCAGTACAAATTGCAGAATCAAATCTTTCATATTTTAGACACAGAATTGTAATATGGACAAGAACATTCATCATATAAAATAGTTTTTACTTTTTAGATTTTTGTGTGTGATAGGTTAGCAGTCTACAAACCCAACAAGCCAACAACACTGCAATATCGTATATATTAGAAGGGCAATAATCCACATGCAAAGTCAACGAGTATAACCAAAAAGAAGAGCTTTCTTTCTTTGCTTCTCTTGAAGTGACAGAAATGCAAGCAAGATTAATGACAATGCCAAATTTAGCTCCCTAATTCTTCTATTCCCTTATCCATGATCATATTATATATTGGTCTGAATCAAAGAGATTAATGTAAAATGGTAGCCTGGTTAAAATTATGCTGCATTTATTTGATACTTTCTAGTCAAATGCATGCTCATAATTCATAGTTTGTTTGGATTAGCATATACATTCTCAATTTTTCATGTTAAATCAAATGAAAATGTAAAAAATACATAAAAGAGTTCTTTATTTGACTTAGATTAAATACTTCTATATGTGAAACCAAACACACACTTAATGTTCATGACCTAAGTGTTTCCTTGTGACCTATAGGAGGTCATAGGTTGTAGGAATAAGGCTATTAGCACCTACCCTCTTGAGATTGTTACATTTGTTGCCCTTTTCTTATTATTCATCTTTGAGGTTGTGCACATGACTGCTTTATAGGAGATGCTAAGCTATGCCATACATGCAAAAGTCATGATACGTGATTTGCCCTTATTCCTAGTTGTATCTTTAACCTTTCAAAAGACATTTATCTTCCCTTTGCTATAGCCTTTTTTTCTCTCTAACAAAAATTATTTTTCCTTAAAAGCTGGCAGCAATTATTTATAGATAAGCATGAAGCAAATAATTAGCCACAGGAAAAAGCTTAGATGAGAGTTAATCAAAGGAAAGATTGTGATCAAGGCTTTTCATTTGTAAAAGATCCAATTGATTGTTCCCTTGCTTGATGCTATCAATATCATAATAACCAACATGGAATAATAAAGTTTGGCTTAGAAGGGTTTCAAGTTTTGGAGTGCATATAGACTTTAATGTCATTTTAGAAGAGTCAACGAGGGAAAAAGTGGAGGATGGTGGAAGGTGAAAAAGAACCTTATTCTTTTGAGAATATGATTCTGCCGCATCTAACTCTCTTGCCATTCGCAACATCCAAAAAAATTTTGACTTTGAGAAATCTTTCTTCTCCTCCACAGGTTCTCCATATAATTATGCAACTTTCATTTTGCTTTTGGAAGGGAAGTTGAAGCCCCACCCACTGGCATACAGATCCAAAGGAGAAAAGTGTTGTTGCAATATTCTATTCTACCAATAATAATCCTATATGTTTGTGCCTCAACTCAAGGTACTGTAGCTTGGTCAGATCAGAATTTCAGCTACAAGTAAAAAATCAAACACAACAAGCCAAAACAAAACAACACATCCAGGTCAAAAGATATGAATTGATGAGTTTCTGTTGATGATTGATTAGAGAAGCAGACTCATGGTCACACACAGGACCTTGAGAATGCTATTTGCAAACAAAATACTGCCAAAGCAAAGGTACTATAATAGTTTTCTTTACACCAGACATAAAAGATAACACAGTCAAATTACATGGACCAAACCAGGGTTGTAAAACCTGACCTTGGTGGAGATTGATTGGTCAGTTCTCTACTTCACTACTTCACTACTTCAACAGATGAACTGATGATTTGACAGAAAAAAGTCATATTATGAAAAAGAAAAGTGCAAAAACCAACAATGTTTTATGTTTTAATCAAACTTAAACTAACTTGTTTTCTTGATTCATTGAATTTAGGATTGTTTCATACAAACAAAATATCAGATACATAAAGAAAAGAAAAGGGAACATTTGATGGTGGAGAAAAACAAGGGAGAAAAATTAAAAAGAAAAATGAAGGGTATGTAAAATAAGTGAAAAATTAGGTACATGTATCATTTTTCTAAAACATTTATCTGAATGTAATCAAAATATATTTTCAATAAATCCATTTTTCAATTGGAATACAAAACTTTACCTGAAAAACAGAATTCATTTTCATTTAAACCAACTTGTTATTAACATATTTTTTTATAGTCCTTTATAAATCTATTGAATAAATTTGTTCAATCTTAAGTGGGCTACTAATGTTCATACACACTTCTATTTTATTCAGTGACCCTCTTTTTTTGGCTATGCAACAAGTAATCGTCCAATCATCTACAATGTATATGCTGTAGACGGCTAGGAATATCCATGTTATGGAGGATTCCTCGTGTCAATTTCCAACTTGATGGTGTTAAAACAGCATTAGGATTATTGTGTTGTGTGGCATCAATTTCAGTGTTGACAAATTTCTAATGGAATGAGCCAACAGTGCTCACAAACTATATATTATAAACAAATAAATGTTATCCTTCACACAGTGACACAGACCCTGACCCTATTCAGTGTAGCTGGTACGAGAATGGTAAATTGTTCATTCATTCATATATTCTCATTGACAAAGCAAAGTCAAGAAACAGCAAGATAAACCAGAATCTCCACAACAGAGAAATGAAGAAAAAATGATTTCAACCAACTAGGACTTACTGTTATTTGGTGTTAATCCAAAAACAAGTGGTCAGTTATCAGCCACTTCTTGTGGACTTTGTTGACAACATGATGGGAATTTGACCCTCAGAAAGGTAAAAAGTATAAACTGAAAAGGTAAAAACATTGAAAGCATTTGTTTGATTTCAGGTTTGGAGTTTTGAATTCAGGTCTTCAATCTGAAAAATGAAAGCTATTTAACTTTTGATAGTAAATTTGTGTTTCACTTTAGCATAAGCCAAACAAAACATGCAAAAGAATCATGGTTTGCTTGAGATGCATATCTACATCTAAAACCACAGGGAACCAGATTTTAGCTTCATAGTAATATCAAATCTTTCTCATACTTTCATTAATATATCTCTCAAACAGCTGTGCCTGGTAAAAGATTAAATATGATTTTTTTTATAAACTACAATAAGAAGAAATTATGCTAAAATATACTAGTGACCTATAAGACATAGAGAATTAATAAAACACTCAATGACCTATAAGAAAAAGTTAAAAAAATATATAAAATGGATAAGATTTATTTACATCATGTCAAATTACTTTTTACATACTTCATCTCATGAAAACAAAATCAATAAACTTTTTAGAAAGTTAAGATGGACAAATTAATTTTATCTTTTGAAAAAAAAAATTGTCTTCTTCATTCATTTTATTCTATCTTAGAGAAAAAGTGTATCGAAATTAAACCAAGGTGGGGTTTACAAGTCTTCCTTTGAAAAGCAACACCATTGTAAAATTGGAAGAGATAAATCCAAAGGAATATGATTACATGTACGTTTCTTATCCAATAAATTGTTATATATTAATTTTGTCAGTGGATGCCATCGAGTGTTCGAAGAAATATTGTTAGAATCATGACTTACAGGAACAATTTGATATTGGTTTCTGTAGAAACAAATAAAGAACAATCAAGGAATATATATATATATATATATATATATATATATATATATATATATATATATAATGGTACAAGTACCTAGATCTTGTGTTTCACCTTGTCTACTTAATTTGATGATTGGTACAAAGGAAAATAAGAGAAAATATATTATACATTAACAATTTAAAACAGATTCACATTGTATTTAATCACAAATCATCATTGATTTTTTCCAATGACCATCTTCTGTTAAAGGGTCCAATGATTATCATAAAAATCATCCAAATGATAATTTTTCTACTAATTGACAGTGTAAAAGTGTTTTAACATTTCCACCGAAAGAGTGTAGCCATTAAACTGAAAATAAAATACAGTGTGAGAAAATCAAGAAATTATTTATATTGTTTCAAAAGGTCTGATCTTCAGAGAAATGCATCTTCTATCACAGGTTGTCATCTCAATGTTCCCTTCAGAAGAACACCTTAAAGCACCAGCTTTTTCAACGTGCTCATTGAGTTTTGGAGAATGAATTTCTACAAGCTGAAAATTCAACCACCTGACACCTTTCTTCTCACCAGCTTCAGTATTTTTCATTGTCAAACTCAGCTTTTTAATGGAAAAAATGCCTCGTGAAGGTTCAAAGAGTTGTCTTCTGCAAATAAAAGAACCCCTTATCTCAATCTGAGAAGTCTGAACAGAGAAATACACCATACAACATAATGTCATAAATAACTCCAACAAAAATAGGAAATTACATGTTCTTCATAATGAAATCACTAAATATAGGACTAAAATCTATCCTTTCTTTTCTTTTCCACTAGTTTAAGGGCTCTAAAGTCTGCAACTGGATTCAAGTTTTTATGATTTAACTGAGGGAAAAACACCACTATCCTAACAGAATGTTTGGTTGGCTGATTTGGAAGGGAATCAAATGGAAAAGACTATGATTTTCTTCACAAGTCTTATTGGAAGAGAATTGAAAAGTTGCCAATAAATTCTTTGTCATCCTATTTTCCATGAAATAGAGATGATTTATGGACCTTCCATCTATCTTTCAATATTTTAAAATATAATAAATAACTGTGTTGTGAAAAACATTTTTCATATAATTTTTTTTTCACTCATTCAAACAAGCCAAGAGAACTTCCCTCTGTACTTTTTCTTCTTTTCTATCTGTCCAAATAGCACATCTTTTTCATCGTATTCCTTTTTTTTCTCTATTCTACTCCTAATTTAAGCAAAACATTAAATTTAAGAGATATAGCAACTGTAGTAAAATTTCATCATAAACTCCTATCAAAGTACCCTTATTTCAAGTGTTAAGTTAAGTAGTATCATTTTATAGAAAATTAGTAGAAACATAATTTCCATTATCTGACCAATTTCCAAGGATATTGAAGGTTTTCTCTTTCATTCTATCACTATAGCAGGAGATGGAATAAATTGTACCTTCATAAGGAATGAAAACTTGAGAGCCTCTTCTACTTGAGAGGCTTCATACCCTGTTCACGCTCAAAAAAGTAGATTCCCAGTAGTTAGATAAAATAAATATAGAATTTTCTTATGAAGCTGACAACAAAATATAACAATACTATACAAAAAGGAAAAGATGGAGTCGTATCTTATTTTTGGTACTTAACAGAAGAACTATTATCTAATTTGAATGTAGTTCAGTATAGAATAGCCAATAAGGAAGCATATCACTGTTGGATACCCAACCAAAGATTATGCCTTGCATTTACAAAACATTTCCCAGCATTCAAAAGGGTACAAGGCAATGAAATAACTAAAATATATAAAATATGACGATATAATCTCCATTAAAAATTGAGCCTTCACTATAGTAATTAGAAAGACTAATCGATAGCAATAATAATTCAGACAGGTACCCTTTTGAGCCAATGAATGGAAGAGAAACATCACAAGGTTTTTATATTTAAATCATAGTTGGAGTGAGGTTTCTTGCTGGAGCACACAACGACAACAATGTTGTGATGTTCCATTTCCTGAAATGATCTTTGCCTCCAAGCAAATGTAAGAGTATTTTAGTCTTTCCAAGAATAAGAATATTCAGCATTTGGCACATACAAATAAAACAAAAAACCAAAACTTCATTATTCGTTGCTACAAGTTATCACTTGTTATGCATCCACTCACATTTGATGCTTGAACTTGAAGCGTGAAAGATACTCATCTTCAAACAGTTTCTACCTACCTTATTTTCATGCAAGTATCTCCCAGCCAGTGAAATTTTTTTCAAGGATTTTAAAAATTAGAATCGCTGGCTATATCAAGATAAAAACTAATTTCTCCAGCTGTAAAAATCAATCAATCACCCAATAATATCCTTCAATACAAACTCTTTTTTGACGAATTTAATATAAAGTTTGTATGAAAAAAGCCCCTAGCAAAAACGAACACGGGTCTATACAGCACATAATTGTATCCGCTTCTCACAGAAAAAACCATAGTCCCCTAGTTTTGTGAAAACATTTAACCCCAAACAGATTGTCCGAAGACAACCTTATATAACCAGTTGAAGATCCAAAGTTCAATGACGGCCAAAGTAGTATATACAAGTGAGGAGCGAGCAATTCTCATTTTCCAAGCAAATTGTTTTGTAAGATTAAGTTAGACTTAAACTTAATTGGAAAATGATATCAAAATTTATCATAGTGATTATTGTTGGACCTACTAAGCTACTTGCTATCCAATCATTATTGGATCATCCATAGATGTCTAGTCTGTGGTATGACTTGGAGGTACTAGAGATCTCATATCGACAAATGATATGACCACAGCAAAATATAAAAACAAGGGAAAGTTCTCCCTTTGCAAGCTGGTTTTAAATTTCAAATCTTAAGATAACAAATTGAGATACATGTATCATTTATAACATAATTTCTGTCTAGACTGTAACTATCCATGTCAATCATATCCCTCTAACTCTCTCATTTCCTAATAAATAGAAAGAAAATTATAACATATAATATTTATATATTTTGTTATTAGAAAAACAGTTTATTGTGCATATTTTTAGTTTGAACATATAACATCATAAAAACAGGTCCTTGATAGACACTGTTTCAAAATGTAGAGATAATTGAATATCTTTCTCCAGGGGAACCCAAATTAAAGAAGAGCAAGAATGTATTGCTATAAAAGCCTCCATGAGTTCAAGAGTCTTGTCTTTCCCACCCAAAAACTCATTGATTAACTAGCTCACTTTACATGCCCTGGTCTCTCTATTGATAGCATTTGCAATCTAACTGATAAACTGCTTTTAACAGTTTTACACTTTTACTCTTTTCAATCCTATATTACACTTTTACTCTTTTACTAACATGGTCTACTCTCAAGTACAAAGGCCTAATTAATAGCTAACAGGGGCTCGCCCACTTGATTCCTCGGGCCCCTCCTTATGTTTCCTAATTGGGAATCGGGTGCTAACAATCCCATCAGAAGTGCATTTCATTTTATGTAACTACTTATTTAATGAAGTGTTACGTGATTAGTTAAAATACTGCTATTATTCAAGAGAATCTCCCAGAAGATATACCTTTGACGCCCGCAGATCATTTACTTCCTTTCTAAGTGAATCATCAGATAGGATTAACCGAGACAGTGCCCCAGTGGATAACCTGCAATAGAATTAATAAACACCAAAACAATTAAAGAAAAGTTTAAACAAATTAATAGGTAAGCCAGTAACTAAAATAAACATCTCACATTAGCCTAGAATAAAGGGGCTAATATTTCAGTTAAACGAGAAGAGTGAAACTACTGTGTATTTTCTTTGTCAACTTGTATAGCAATTATCAAATCTTTGAACATACATTAATTAGCAAGTAATAACAATTATTCACATGCACGTCAATTTGTTCACCCAAAAGTAACCCTCTAAATTAAAAATTATAAATCTTGAATGTCATGATCACATTAACCAATGAAGTTCATGTGCTTGAAAACAAAAACTCATACTTAATGCATATATCAAATACCCAAGATATTTTGCAGCATCCGAGACAGAACCCTCAACTGCAAAAACGAGATCCAAAAGAGCTTGCATTCCCTGTTAGAAGGACCATAAGTAGACATAGTTCAGCTGCAAGTAGATTTCAAATTTTAACTAGCAGAGCGATTATACTAGTAAATAAAGAAGAAATAAACAAAAAGCAAGAAACAAAGAGACAAATGCCTCTAACAACGTACCAATGCAAATCTTGGGTTATTAGGTCCAATTTGTGGACCACAATCTGACCCTCTAATTGATGATTTGGGAGGAAGTATCTGAAGAAGTTCTCGAGGCGGTGAATAAGGATCAAGATCCACTGTTTTCCTGACTAGCTCAAGAAAATAACATGCTATCTATCAGAAAAGGCATTGCTTGATGCTTTCTATAAGCAAAAAGATTGTTTATCTCATTGTAAAATATATACTGAATATGAAAAGGGGGAGAAATAAAACTCTTGCCATGGCACTTGAAAGTCAATGTTTGGAACCACAGACCAAAGTGGACAAGTCAATCAGTCATACTGTGAACCAGTAAATATTCAGTCTGATTATACTTAAATAAGTTACCTAGTTCAAATGATTCATGTTCAAAAAGCACCAATTTTAACTAGTTGATCCAATCAAATTGTGACCCTGAGCCAGATTGTTCTCTGATCCAATTTATTGGTATCCAATTCAATACATGAACAAGAGGGATCTTAGAGCCATTCCCTTCTTTCAGTAGCTAATTATCAGTAAAACCATATTTATTGCATAAACTCTCATTCTAGTCCTTAAAATTGTATGTTCCACTCTTCAGTCCCTAACTTCACTAAAACTTCAAGTAATTTGCATCCACAGAAAGAACTATAATTTCCAAAGTTGGAGACAAAGGTGAGCTTTTGGTGAAGGACAATAGTACTTAATTGCAATTCCTTGCATGTTTTTTTTATACTATTATCCAATACAATGTCTAATACATCTTTCTAACCCTTTATTATTGGTTAAAATTTATTAGAAACAGCAAAATCACCAGTGAATCTTAATAAATAAGAAGGGAGACCAACAAAATTATATGGATTCCAATCAATTTTAGCCAAAAATAAAGAGCGTATTACAAACATTTCTCTTTTTTCAATTAAAATTGGAAGCTCACCTCAGTGACAACAACGCCAAAAGCTAGTCCTTTGGTAAAACTAAAACAAACAAGCCAAAGAGAGGGTTTCCTCACACTTAACTAGTGCACTCAATTTGGGCAAAGCAGTCTTATGCAAAAAATTGTCAATCAGCTTATTCATTGTGTGCAAATTGCAATGTGACACAAGAAACAATGAATGAATCAAACAATCAAACTTGGAACAGCAAGCAAACAAATAAACCAGTAGAAGTGTAAAATTCTATTAGAGTAAGCTACTTTTAGTGAAATTGTGTGATCAGTTACTTGTCAGTGCACAGTACAATTTAACATGTATCAGAGCACCATGTACATTTTCTGAATCTTTTACCAGTTCAACATGTTACCTCCTGCGTATACTCTTTATTTAACTGACTCCTATTATCTATATATCCTTCACATCCTCTGTTTACCAACACAAATAGTGAAAGAGATACCTTTGAGAGCTATAAGAGAGCGAAGGCGACTCAGCGCAGAAGCGCGGTTCTTGTGCTGGGAGCGGTCTTCTGAAGCCTGAACAATCAACAAATTAAGCAACAACAACAACCCCATGACGAGAAATGAAGCAAGATGAGATTTTGAGAGTGGAAAGGGGAGAAACCTGAGCAATGATTCCTGTGGGAAGGTGTTTGAGGCGCACGGCGGACTCACGCTTGTTACGGTGCTGACCACCTGGTCCTGAGGACTTGAAGGTGCCCATCTCGCACTGCCGCATCAAATCCTCGTCCGTGAGGTAAAGGTAACATTTTTCTGAACCCTCAGTTGTGGTGGTGGTGCTGAAATTAGAGCACCATAAGTGGGTGTGAGTGTTGTTGGTTGTTCTTGCAGTTGGGTGAGTGTTGAGAAAGGAAAAGGGTTGTTGTTGTGAGCGGCGAAATGGATGGTATGAAACTGAAAACGGCGTTTTGTGGAATGTGAGAGTGAGAACCAAAGTTGGTCTGAAGAGGATTTTGTGTGCCATTGTTAGACTCTTGACATGGTTCCAAAGGCTGCAACTTTAACAATGGTTTGGTCCGAGGAATGTTCTAATTGAAATCAGAAAAAGAAAGCATAGAATTAATCTAGTAGAATACAAAAAGATAATTTTGTTCATTAAAATATATACAAATAAAAAACATCATTTAGTTAAATATTTAGAATGACAGTGTTAAACATTGTGAAAATAATTAAAATTTATCAATATTTAAGTTTACCATTTTCTTCAATTATTAATTATAATTGAGTTTTTTTTATTTATTTATTGCATTTGTGTAAAGCTGTGATTCTTCAATTCAGCCACGTCCAAACTCGAACGACTACCTCCTCTCCGCCGCTACCACCACACCTCCGGCAGCCCCAGCAGGTTCTATCTTTCCCTCTCTCTCAAATCATGAAACCCATTATCCCTTGATGTGTATAAATGATTAAATATCTAGCATGCTTATTGCTAACACACTGTTGTGATAAAGTTTCTCTTTTTATTTCCTTTTTGAAGACATTGAAAAACCTTGATTTGCCACTGTGATGGAGGAAAAAGAGAATTTGGGTCAGTACAAAGTTGGGTCTTTGCCTACTCTGTTTTACGTTCCTGACTTTATCACAGACAGTGACCAAAGCCTTCTTCTCAACAACGTAGTACTCACTCTCATTCTGCTTCTCATTGTTCTATTTAATGTTCCTTAAAAATTCATTTTTTTTAATAGGGTTTCTGCTTGTTGTTAGATATATGAAGCCCCTGCATCAAAGTGGAAGATGTTGAAGAATAGAAGGCTACAGAATTGGGGTATGATTCATCACTTTTTTGTTTTTCTTTGTGCTTGTTTTTGAAGAATATACAGATATAGAGGTAAATGGTTATCTAGAATGTGAACAATAAGCTTATATTCCAAAGTTTGGAAGGTTGGAGTTGAGAGAGAAGTGAATCATGGAAAGAAAAGTGTATTGGGGAACTGAACTTGCCTTATAAGTATTACAATACCCAGCAGATTCTTTTTTGCTGTATTTGGGGAGTTGATGGTATGATTTATGATGGAATTCTATGCCATTTTTTTATCTACTCAGTTATTGTCATGTATTATGAATAATTGTGATACATGTACTGTACCATCTATTTGTGTTTGGTACCGGTACTTATTAGGTATGCATACATGGTTATGTATCTGATAACAGATAACAACAAGTTCTTAAATATTTTTGCTCACCTGACTTAGAATATTATGAAAATGGTATTTAACTTTTTTTTATTTTAATACTTTGATGTTTATCTTTTTATATTTCTGTATGATATATCCTCTGTACTTTAGTTTTAGAATTTTTGTTGTACGGGTATTCATATTCTTACCTATACTAGAACTGGTCCTGTGTTCATTCAAGGCAATCTTTAAGGTTGGGGTTGAATCAGGGTTTTAAATAGTTATTGTCTAACTTTGAATATACCCTAAGACACATTGAATGTCAATGACCAGAAAGAGTCATGTCAGTGTTCAACATGCCTCTGAAAGAGGACACCGCAAACCAAACACACTCTACATACTTTGAGCATGCACTTGTCACAAATATTTATATTTTCCTCCTCATACAATGAATTGAATTACAAAGGTTTAGCAAATTTGAAGTTAAATTTTACTTACCACTTGTCTGGTGATTGCTGACTGCAGGTGGTGTTGTCCACGAAAAGGGCCTTCTACCTCAAGTTTGTAAGTGATGAAATCTGCAATTCTTTTATAATCTACATATACCATCTGCACAAATACCTGCAATGTTTTCTGTTGGATGTGAGAAACCTCTATGCTCTAGGTGTGAGAAACCTGCATTTTAATAGTTTCTAACAGTGACAACTGAGTTGTACTGTTATGCCAGGCTTTTAGTTTCTTTTGCTTTACCTTCTTTATGTAGCTGCTGCAAGATGAAAAAAATTTGCACACCAGAAATAGCAAGGTGGTTCGGGTATATTTTGTTGATTCACTTCCTGTTCGGACTCAAAGTTGTTAGATGATTCTGTCATCATCTTAGTTCATATGGACTGAATTTTTTTGTGTATACTTTTGGGGCTGTTTCTGGAACTTCTCTCCTTTGTTGGCAAAATGCTTTGACTTTTAAATATGAATTGAAGACTGTTAAAACATTGTTATCATTGATCTTCAGTTTTGTTTGTTTGGTTTTTCAATATGCTGCTAACTTATCAATAGTCTATGTCTCATACAGTGCCTCCATGGTTAACAAATCTCACACAAAAAATATATGACGAATCCGCGCTATTCCCATCACCAATGAACCATGTTCTTATCAATGAATACCAGCCTAATCAAGGCATAATGGTTTGTCCTGGACCTCAACCCTGCTTGTGGCCATTTATCTGTTCTTCCTTTTAGATTTTGTGTTTTTTGTTTTGAAATTTTTATGTGTATGTTTTGAAACACAAGTAACCTCTACAGTGCATTTGTGTGTGTTTTACTATTTCCTAATGATTTTTTTTTCTTCTAAAGCCACATCAAGATGGACCTGCCTATTTTCCAGTGGTAGCCATTCTATCACTTGGGTCTCCTGTTGTCATGGACTTCACTCCCCATGCAAGATTCAAACAAGATTCCCAAGATGATATTGACAAAGATTCTGATCTTGAGATTGGGAAAGATAAGTGGCTTGATGATCACCACCCTTTCACTGTTTTATTGATGCCTCGCAGTTTACTGATATTCAAGGACAAAGCATACTCAGGTCCTGCTATAATAAACCCTTGTGTAATGCTATATTTAGAGCAAATTTATGAACCTTAACCTCTTCTTGTTCTTGGTTAAATTTAGTCACATTTTTGTGCCTGATCACAGATTACTTACATGGTATACAAGATTGCATGCTGCATTGCTACAATGGGGTAGGCTACAGATTACTACATCTGTTTCTGTTCAAAATAATTCATTGTAAATCTGTGTTTCTCATGCTTCAAAATCTTTCCTTTTTAGGCTGTAAATGAAACTCAAGCACTGAAACACAAGGAATCAGATGGAGACTTCTTTAACTCAGAGGATGCATTGGATACAATAGGAAAGGAAGAGTATAAGAATATATCAAGAACAGCCAATAGAGTTTCATTGACATGTCGATTGGTTCCCAAGGTTCACAAAAAATTGTTTAGGTTTTGAAATTATACATTTCATTCCATTCCACTTTTCTGTTTTGTTTTCTCTCCTTCTTGGATCTTACATTAACATATTCTAGCTATGCTTAGCTATCTGATGATATGTGGAATGAAATGAATTTAGATGGAATAAGATAAAAGTGTTATGATTCTATCCTTTGTAGATTTTTGTTTGATGGAAGGTATCTTATGTATCACAGACACTGACACGGACACGAAGATACATATAATCTCTAAAATGTAGGATACGGGGACACATATCTATATATTATATAATTATGAATTATATAAATTGACAATAAAGATTTATGTGCACAATTATGTTCCAAATTATTTTTTTGGAACAGAAAAATGTTTTTCATAACTGGTTTACAAAGATTTGTTTTTTTATTTTTATAATCATAATAAAAATTTATACAATAAGTTTGAGTTTTTAGAAAATTAATGTACTTTTTCTTTTTAAAATTGTATTAGAATCGTACTAAAATTGTAAGAAATCTAACAAATACTTTTTGAATTAGATACTTCACGGATACGTGTCCTACAAGTGTCATACGAGTGTCGGTGTCCGATACGAGTATCCAACATCGATATGTCATTTAAGAGGAGTATCCGAGTTTTATAGAAGGTATCATAATTGGATAATTCCATAATCAATATAATATCATTTTATTATAAAAAATAATAAGTGATTTATATAAATGTAACCTTTTCTTTTTTAGTCTCAAATGGAAAAATGAATATTATTGCTTAATTTATAGCATATTAAATATTAAACCTAGAATTTGTTGACCTAATCTAATTTTAAAATTAAATTTAGGAAGTCTGAAAATAAATCAAAATGATAATTATTTGTAACACAAATGGCATTAAACTCTTCTTGAAAGATAAACTTGATTCGAATAAATGATTCAGGATTCTCATAAACTCCTTTTAAATTATTTTAATGAGTTTTTCATGATAAAATCTGTGCCATAAGCTTTTATCATATGAAAATAAATTAACAAATGTTTAACTAAAGTGCATGACCACTTTATTTGTCATTCTATTGATTTAACGTATTTAGAACCAAATAATCACTTGTTTTATTACCTTTTTAAGATAATTTATAAAAAGATAATTACGATAAAAACCTTGACCACACTACAAAAATAACTACTCTCTCTCTCTCTCTCTCTATATATATATATATATATATATATTATTTTGTTTTTTAAGATTTTAATTATTATGAAGTCTAGTAACTCATGTGGCACCTTTGTGACAATAATTTTTCAACTGAAAAGGGATCCCAAAATGTTTTGAGTGACATTGAAATTCCAACTTCAAACTTGGTTGTCTTGAATTGCCATAATTTCTGTGTTTCCAAAATACATGACAATAACCAAGTTTGTCATCTGGTGCATGATGGTACAGTGACCTGTTTTGTTCTCTGTGGATTCTATAATGATGAAAGTAAAATTAAATATTATGTACCTCACTACTAAGTTTGGATACCCCACTGTTGATGGGGCCAAAATAAACTTTCTAGATATAAATTACATGCTTTAATAGAGCTTAATAGAGCATAGTTAACCTATGTAGGAAAATCGAGATACAAGTAGTAGTGTATCATATTATGAATCGTTAATCGTTTCTATCGTGAATCATAATATTCATAAACATTAAAAATTTAATATATACTTAAATATATAAGATATGTATACATGCAAGATACAATAAATTATATATATATATATGCATATATATATACCTCACAATTTCACTAAAACAACCTCTAAAAAAATAATGTGGTGCATACATGTTATTAAACAAATTTTGTCTATCTTTTTTTATTTACTCATTTTTTAAAATCTACACTGATTCACACAATACGGAATCGTTTTCGTTCCACGATTCAGCGATTCTTCGTGCGAATCGCACGATACAGCTAAGATTCAGGGACAAAATAGATTCTTCAAACGATTCGTATCGTGGGAGGGTGAAACCGTATCGTTTCGTACTATACGTATCATGAATCGTAAGATACTAACTACTGTGGTCCTAACACTGATATTAGTATAATGACTAATGTTAATATTTATTCACGTTGAATAAATATAGGTTTTGAAAAGTATTTATTATCATCAATTACTATATCTCTAATAGTAACGCATAGAAGTACCTTTACAGGTACACCACTCTCCACTTGTTAGATATAATATTGTTAGTGCAATTACATAGTTAATATTTTCTGTTTTAGTAGCTTCATTACGTAGGTATTTTCCTTTTAATAAATATATGTTCTAACCCTATGTAACATACTGAATAAAGAATAATATTTCTTTACCATTTCTCTCTCACTCTTCTTGATACACTTACACCTCTCGAGACTTAAAACCAAGAACACTGATATCACGACAAAAACAACTAGAAGAACAAGATATTCATGGTATACAAGAACATTAGTGTCCAATGTGAGATTGAAAAGGATTGCAAAGAACTTTATGACAACTACGAAAAGTCGAGCTAACCAACTGAGAAACAATGAAAATGGGCATGTGGCGCTACTCATGACCCTCCAGAGCAAGATGATCAAGATGAACGAAAGAATGAGGAGAAAATTTGAACCCTCCGTCCGAGATTGAGAACTAAGAACAGTGTGACCACCACAGAGATAATCAGAAAAATTAGACCTTCTTGAATCAAATTAAGATATATTTTTGAGATGTGAAAATAAACACCTTAATTTAAAAAGAAAATTGAATTATCTAATCAATCAATAAAAACACATATATGCTACATAGAAGAGGAATTGCATAGTTTAATCATTTGTGTAATAATTTTTGCTTTTCATAAATTATTGTGAGTGAGGTCTATTTAGTTTGGGAAGTGCACAACACAAAGTCATACTCTTATGTTCCTTCTTATTCGTCTAATGTTTTTGGTGAGAGTAAAAGCATAGCCATAAAAGTGCATTCCTTTTGACAAAGGCAAAGTAGAAGATATGGAGAGAAATAACCACAATGACCCATGTGTGTACCTCTCATGGTGATTGATAGGAGGGAATGCTTTAAAAGTTTCAAAGGGTCCACAATCTCTAACTTACATGGATTAAATTATTTTAAAGATATCAAAGTATGATTTTTTTCATAATATTATAATCTCTTCCTCTCTTTTAATGACACCTTGAATTAGCCTTAAAAACATTTTTAATTGTCATGTTTTTCCAATCAATGTTTAATTTTCAATTTAATGCAACATAACAATAACTAAAAAAAGTCTTAAAGAACTCAAAATAAAAATGGTGGAGTGTCTATTATTGTTACTCCATTTAAGAATTTTGTATGATTTAATAAGGCTATTTACTTATGCTAATCACATAAAAAATGTATAAATAGTTATTCTAAAAAAGACATTTTTGTGTGTGAATATACTCAAAAGTACTTTTGCATGTAAGAAAACTTCTCGATGATAATTTCAGATTATATAATATTTTAAGAAATCTAAACAAAAACATTAGTTCTTTTTTTAAAAATAAATAGTAATTTTGTGTTTCTGAAATTTGGACACGAAAAATTAAAGCATACACATGCATCATTCATGGTAAGTGTCTGTTTCATAAGTTCAACAAATTTTACAGTTTTACATAATAATAAATTTATTTACTTTCACATCATTACAGCATTTAATGATAACTAAACTCCCCAAAAAAATCCTTGATATTTTATTTCTCTTTAACAAAATAATCTTTATTTTAATATAATTTGTCCATTATTTTCAATTCAATATGTTGTAGTTTTTATATTCTTTTAACTTTTATCTTCGATTTAAATATTCTTTTACTATTTTAATTTTCTAATATGAAAAAATATAATTCTAGTTTAATTATAATATATATATATATATATATATTAATGAGTTGATTGAATCTAAACTTACATATTCATTTAAAGTATTATTAAAAAAACATTTTGATTAGTTAAAATATAAAAAAATGTTTCCGAATTAAACTGAAATGAAATAAAAAACACTATCATAAAATTAAATATTATTAAATACATACAAGTATTAAAATGAATATATATATATATATATATATATATATAATATTAAAAATGAAAGAACCCTATTTTGGTGGCTAAGTTCTGAATCAGATGTAGAGTTTTGAAGTTTGAAAGCTTTCAACTGAGATTCAACCAACGAGTGCCTTGACAGTTTTTTGAGTTTGTCATATATATATATATATAGATATATATATACACATATATGTAAATATATGTTTACACGGTCAATTCCATTTCGTTTCCAATCTCAAATTGTTCTTCACCAACCCCATCTCAGGTTCTCTCTTCTTCTTGTCTTGGATTATGCATATATTTCCTATTTTGCCCCTCTTTCTCACTGTACTTATTCTGCTTCTACGATTCTCTTTTGCATTCTCGCTGATTCCATTCCAACCCTTTTGTACTTCTCAACTTTTTTACACTGTACTTACTACCATTCGCCACAAAAAAAATTTCATGGGTTTGAGCCAAATTTTGTTTTTTCTTGCTATTTCTTGCTTCTTGTTCTGTTTCTCTGTTTAGTTTGTAATTCCCGTTCCTTCGCTGGTTTCCTCACTCTGTTGTGTTTAATTCTGCGGAAAGAAATCTGGGGCAGGAAAAAGTTTGAATTTTTCAGTTGCTTAGTTTTTTTTTCTTTGAGGATCTTATCTTGGTTGGGTGAAGGGCAAAGTAGTAGAAGAGGGTGGGGGAGGGGAGAATCGTGATTTGAAATGTAGGATATCAATTGTGATTTGTGAAATAAGGGGAGAAAAAATAGTGATTTGTGAGGAAAAAAAAAGGGGGGAAAGTTTGAATTTTTCAAAAAAGTTATTTTTTTGTTATGTGAGGAATTTTCTTGTCTTTGAGTTAAGGGAATAGCATAAGAGGGAACGGGGGTAGGATAATTGCTACTTGTGAACGTAGGATTTCACTGTTGTTACTCCATTCTAAATTTTCAGAACTTTGTTTCCTCTCTTTTTTCTTTGCCTTCCATACAAATGAAAAGTAGTAAGAAGGGCTACAAAAGGAGACAGATATTCGTTAATTTTTTAATGTTTGTGGGAAAAAAATGTGCTTATATGAGCAATTGGCTGTATTAGGAGTAGTACTTGTCAAGTGCAAGATAATGAAATAGTTGAAAGATTAGGTAATGGGGGAGATTTTGAAAGGAATAAAAATTTCAAATGTCAACAGATTGCAAGTTGGGGAGAAGAAGGGTGGGGGCGGGGGGATAGGTGTATTCCCCCAAATATGGGTCATGGGTTTAGTGGAATTAATGAAAGGCAGATACTTGCACTTTAGGGGATTTCTTCTGAATGGGAATTAGGAAATTAAATTGATCCTTGCTGGTGTGTATAAACCAAACCCTGTGTATGTGTGCCAAGGTCCTTTTAATTTTTCAATTTAATATTAATTTAAATTTCTTTTAAGTTCTCCAATACTGGCACTTATTTCTGCATTCAAAATTCAAAATTGTGGAATTGGTTAACAGATAAAGTGCAGATCATTAGTGGTTAAAAAATAAAGACTTTGAGGTTTTCTGTTCATTTTAAATTATTTAGTGCAACACCCGGAGGAGTTCCCTTTACAGATTAAGATGGCATGGTAGTAATAATTCATTATGAATCTCAATTAAAAAAAGTTGGTGTTAGCAGATAAATTTGTTTTATATTTTTTAAAAATTTCATTTTGCAATTTTTTTCATTAAGTATTCTTTTGTGCTTCAATTCCCAACTTTACTTGTCAAGGAATATGTAGTGAACCATCTTTCTGCTGCTTATCCTGTCTAGTTTCTGTTTGCCATGGCCATGACTAATATATGCGTGAAAAATTGATTTATTTATTTTATGTGTGTGTGATTGAGGATGCTAATTTTGATTTATTGATTTTGAGACTTCAACATAGGGATAAATTTTGGTGTTTTACTTTGCTTAAAGCTGATACATTTTTTCTTCATTGTAGGCAAAAAGTATGCCTTTGAAGGAATCAAGTAAGTCTTTTTGGTGGATTTTGTGGTATTGATTTTCAGTATCTGATTTATGGTTTGAGCTTCTATTGAGAAACTGAGATACAGGTTGATCACATAGGAATATCAAGTACTCTATCAGATTTCATGCCTGCCATGAAAAAGGTTGTTTGGTGTTGTTGTAATACCTTTGACTTGACTAATCCTTCTCTTATGTTCTTTTAAATATTATGTGATGATGCTGGGGGATTGCACATGTAAATAGAAATTAGTAACAAGAATTTGCTATTAATTGTGTCATCTCTCTCGCTCTCTCAGCAATTATTGGTCAAAGATAATAATTTTTACCTTTCAATTTTGAATGAGTATCCCCTTTAAACTTTTTATTTTGAGAATGATAGCATTGTTCTCTTGTGGAAATAAGTTTTAACTGAAGTTTTATAAAGCTTTTATTTGCCTCTTTCTTGCTGTTTATATATCTTTAGTTGGTCCTTTTAAGTTAAGATGACCTTTTTAATCAAACAATTTATTTTGATTTTGATGGGTTTTTCTTATCAAATTTTACTTTTTTTATAGAATATGTTGTTGGTAGTCCATTGCTATTGTGTTAGTCAAGTCAATAAGAATTTTGCCTTTTGAATGAATTGTTGCATTTGTTCTGTAGTTGAGTTCCTTTTCTTTCCTGTTTAACAGAATTCTGAGCAGACTCCTTTTGGATCTGTATTCAACAAGTTGGTGAAGGAGCTTGGAGAACCTGTTGACTTTGAACTTCCAGATTGGTTTAATAAATCGAAGCCAATGCAGTACACCTATATAAAACGCAGTATCCTTCGTATTTGTTCTGAAATGTTCACAGTAACTGTATATCTTTCATGTAGAGCAGTATGGTTTATAAGTGAATTTGCATGTGTTGTTAACCCTGCTTGAATGCTAAGTTGTTTTTAATTTCCTCATTGCCTCTGAATTATGTAATCCTGTTTTACTTAGTTGTCTGTTTAGATGGTAGCTGGAGTTTTAGATAATCTTCTATATTGTTTGTTTTACAAATTTAAGATATATATCTCACTAAGAAGGTCAAGAGATCCCGGTTTGATGACGATGGAATATTCTGTTCCTGTGCTCCTTCAGCTGGATCTACTAGTGTATGTGGTAGAGATTGCCACTGTGGGTAAGTATTCCATTTGTATGTGCTTTAGGGCAATTTTTATGTGTTTATTCTCATTTTAGTACATTCAGACTCCATCTTAAGTAATGTTCCTGAATCTACCTTAATTTCTATTATTTATTTGTATTTATAAAGTTTAGTGTCCAGTCAACCATCCAAAATCATCGTTGTTTTTTTTTCAGAATTTTTTTTTTGGTGTCTGTCTGTGTACTTGTGTTTCAATAAGCTGTATAGTGTAGTTAACTAAGTCTGCATAAGCAAGTTTAGTTCATCAAATATGGTCACTATTGGTATTTCTGTATATTCTCATTGTTGCTTGATCTGAGCCTTTATAATGGTTGTTTCCCAAGGTAGCATGCTGCATTCCTCGAACCCCACAAAACCAATAAGGAATGGGATGGTGTACCTTTAGATTCCATTAGTTTAAGAGAATAGCATGTACTTTGACTAGTCAGGCCAGTTTTTAGCCTTCTGAAGTGGTGTTATGTTTAAAATGGCTGGAAGTGTTATTGTTTCTAGATTTTGTGGGTGCACCTAGTTCTTTGTTTTATTATTTAATACAAAGTCTCTACTTGTTTATTATATCATATAATATTACAGATGCAAGTATATCAGCATAATTTTAAGTCATAATTCATTCATTATGTTGACTGTTTCGGTAGGATGCTTCTGTCTAGCTGTTCATCAGGCTGTAAATGTGGGAGCTCTTGTCTTAACAAACCATTCCAGAATCGCCCTGCGAAAAAGATGAAATTGGTTAAGGTATAAATTTCTGGCTCAGGATTTTTTTGTTAAAATATAGTTCTCAAAAGTTATTCCTGTATTTTTCTTTTCATTGCAAAATCATGATTCTGTTTAGAGGTCGTTGAACCTTGTTTAGGTAATGTTTGCATGTGTACTGCACTGACATGTTTATGTAATTTTGCTTCTCTTGTTTTTCATTTTATTTTGTGTATATATTGCAGTGTGTTTCTTTACATTTTTTTGTCTTGAAAGTTCTTTAGACTTATTCTAGTCAGTTTTGCTAAAGAAACATATAAAACATTTACAGTCATAAAAGTAACTTTGAAATTTTGAAAAATAATAACTATATTCCTTTCTTAATGTCCTTATTCTCCCTGCTCTTTCTCCACCACTTTTCTATCATCACAACACAATACTTTATTTTTGTTCTCATGGATAGATGAGTTTATTCTAGTTAGATTATTTGAATTTGTATAATCACTTGCATTTCTCTTCTAATATCTACACTTAACATGATGAGGTTTAACGGTTCTGTAGACTGAGAAATGTGGTTCTGGAATTGTGGCGGATGAAGATATCAAGCTTGGGGAGTTTGTTATAGAATATGTTGGAGAAGGTGATTGTTTTCCTATGATATTTATAAAATGAGTTTTTACTTAACTATTTTGAAAGCTACTTATGAGTGTTGCCTTTCTCAACAGTTATTGATGACAAAACATGTGAGGAAAGGCTTTGGAACATGAAACATCGTGGGGAAACAAACTTCTACTTATGTGAAATTAATCGAGATATGGTGATAGATGCAACATATAAGGGAAACAAATCAAGATACATCAACCATAGTTGCTGCCCCAATACTGAGATGCAGAAATGGTTTATTACTAATTTTTTTATTTGTATGATGATGTTGCAGCAGGATTTAGACATTTCCTGTAATACGTGCATTTTTCCCCATTTTTTAAGGATAATTGATGGTGAAACAAGAATTGGCATATTTGCTACTCGGGACATACAAAAGGGCGAACATCTGACTTACGATTACCAGTATGAGCACTTTCCCGTTTCTTTGCTTTACACACCCTTTAAGTTTTGGTGTTGTTGGTTTCTCCTGAGTTATGCTAGCATGACTCTGGCTGGCTGGTAGTTTCTAACTACTTTGCAGGTTTGTTCAATTTGGTGCAGATCAAGATTGCCACTGTGGTGCTGCTTCGTGTAGGCGCAAATTGGGTGTCCGACCTACCAAGCCTAAAATGTCTTCAGATGCTGCATTAAAATTAGTTACATACCAGGTGGCTTCATCTTCTCGTGAAAAAGTAGCCATTCTATTTATGCTTCTCTCTCTAATCTCCATGACACTTTAATTATAACTAAGTACTATAAGTTAGATTATTTCTGTGACTTGTCCTAATAATCAGATGTACTAGCTAAGATTTTATTTGTGAAAGGTGGTTAGTCCTGTATCACAATTTTCCTAATCATAAGTTCAAGAAACAATGATGTAACATTTTTTATGCTTTGGGTTTATGTTGGGAATTTATTATTTGTTTCGTAAGTTATATATCATTTCAGTGCTGCATTTTTACATTAAAAAAAATAATAAAAGAACAAACTCCATTATTTTGTAAAAGAATTGAGGGTAAAGGACTAACAGGAGGATTAAATAATGCTGAGTTTGATCACTACTCAAGCCCATAGGTGTAACTGAATGAATTGTTAGGGCATGACTTTTTTGGTATGATGATACAATTGGACATTGCAATATATATATCGGCTGGGCTGATTAACAGTCTTTTACAGGGAAACAAATCTGTACATAGATTAGGGAGATAAAAGGAAACAATGGGGACAAATTTTGAGTTAAATCTACTCTCTCTTAGGTCGGTGAATGCCAAAATTATGTCAAAACTGTTCTTTAGGAAATCCTTTGGTTTGAAACACTAAAGGAACATTTTTATGATATTGAACTGGGTTGTGTGCAATACCTGTCGCAAAATGGCTTCATACTGCCTGAAAGTCTGCATTGACACATGTCCTCACAACATTTTGTTTTTTTCTTCTGTCTGTCACTGAATTATACTCCTAAAAGCATACAGTAAACTGTGAGGTGGATCTCCTGAGTAATTGGTTACATTTTTAAAGCCATCCAGTGGTACTGACACTATACAGGGATAGTGCATAGTGGAATGTTACTATTCTAAACTTCTTTATAATTATAGCTATTTACATATAAATTCTCAAAAACTATGATATTCATAATTAACAGTAAAAAGCCATTTAGGTGTCTTGAACAGAACATATAGATGCCAACCAAAGTCTAAAAGTCCTTTTTTTGGAACCAACGCATAGCACTGCCATTGTGGCTGCTACCATTGTTGTTCAGCCCGCTATTTCATTAGTTATGAGAGCTACAGAAATTTGCTCCGCTATAGAAGCCCTTGTTGTGGCACTTGGCCACTCTGCTCCGCATCTATTGCGCACTGTTTGAAACCCTATTGAGCATCCGTAAATTATCTTAATAACAAATAGAGAAAATTTATTGCTCAATAGAGAATCAGAGAAGAGAATTGGAGTTCATTGATATTCATTTCCATAAGCTCCTTCTAGGAGAGAAAAATAGGAAGAAAATTTGAAATAAATCTCTTCCTGAGCTTAATCTGTAGTTTTCTAGTATAGTTTTTCTATTTTTTTTCTATATTTTTAACTAGTGCATAAGCTAATTTTAGTTTACGAAAGAGTTAAATTTATCTTTTTCTTCATATTTTTCTTCTCTAAAAGAGCTTATGGAGAAGCTCATCCAAACAAACCCTAACAATCTAACAACTTAAAGGCATTTTAGATACTGATAAGAACTTTAGGAAAATTGACAAGAACTTTACTGCTGTGTTAATTAAGGAGGGAGAGCCCAAAGTCCTATCATAGTACTCTCTCTGAGAGACAGTGACTCACTCTATGACACTTCACTCTACTTCTTTGTTGGTAACCTTTTTGAGATATCAACAACTGACTCTAATACCAATTAATTAGAGACTTGGTGAACTACACCAAAAAAGCTTGCCTTAAGGGGGGAGAATAAGCACTTAAACTACTGAGCACATTCCATACTACTAATTAGCATAATCACTTCTATTGAATTTAGTATATACATGTATATTAAGTTATAAAATCTGTTTTGCTGACTAATTGTGTACTTTTGTCTGGACAGGTTTATCAGAATGGACGTTTGCAAATTGGTAGGTTTACTTGCTAGTCATTTCCTATTTTTTTTCTTCTAGAAGTAAATATGCATAAAATCTTGATTAGTTTCTTTTAATTTATCTTCTATATATAAAATACCCTTTCCCTGTTGTACTTGGTTTTTCAGGAAGTTCTCGTGTTGACCACCGAAAATGCTTACATAATTGCATTGGTGAAGTTATTAGGATAAAACGCTTTGAAAAGGAGAGGTATGTTAAAATTGTCCCTTTTGTGGCACTGTGTCGTATGAAGCTTATGTATGTACGTTTTCTTAAGTTAACTAACTTGATGAAGTCATAAGTACACTATATCCTTAATCATTTCCATTCTTAAAATGCTACAGGTTTGGAGTCATTAAACGATTTGATAAATATTCTCGAAAACATTCAGTAAGGGATTTCTTTGTCTGGATTTTGACAATTTAGGTGAAATTTGTCATCAAATATGAATATGTATTTATTTTTGCTTTTGCAGATCATGTTTGAGGATGGTCGTGTTGAACTTTATGACATGTCAAAAGAGGACTGGGAACTTGTGAGATAGTGATGCAATTGTTTGGTAGGAACTACTCTGTGAATACTTCTTTTGCATGATTTATTTATCTGCATGACATTCTGATATATTGTATTTTAATTGGTATCTCTCCAAATTGACACACTTTAGTTTGATTTGTCGACTTGGGAAATGGTGAAATAATTTAGTTGGTCTGATTTTAGTGTATATGTTTATTAGGGCATGTTATTTAGTTTTGAATATATTGAGTACTTAATACCTGTGTGTGTTGTTCAGGTGCAGGTGAAAGGAAGTGAAAAAGTGAATTGCAGTCATTATTCTTTCATTGCATGTGCATAATTCTTGTTGTTGCTCTGAAGCTCTGATCAACAGAATATGAAGCTGGATATATGAAAACACAAGTCTTACTGATTGAAGATATTAATAAGTTTTGTTTTCTACTGACAAACTGTATCGTATTAGCCTAGATGATTGTTGTTCAACGTACTGGAAATAATCCTTGTATTTTTTAGAATCCTAAGTACTCTCTAAAATGAGAATTCATCATCTTAGATATATTTGTAGTTGTTGTTTCAACTGTATTCTTTTACTTCCTAATTTTCGAGTATAAGGTTATCAGTGATAATGGGGGAGTTCAGATGAAAAAAACAAGGAAAAACTTGTTAAATATGGCATTACTCTTTGATCAATGCTGATGACTGATAAAGTGGGGCACATTATAATCTTCCTCTGACTTGTATTGTAAGAGTCATTTTAATTGTTACATGTAAAATCAGTGTTTGACTGTGTTGCATTTATTTTCTATTATTGAATGTTACATGACCAATGCAAACACTCTGAAGTTGTTGCATACATGTTTGGATATACATGATCCGTCTACTTATGAGATCATCTGAGAAGGAATACATACAATAACTTATGAGATCATCTGAGAAGGATACCTACAATAACTTATGAGATCACCTGAGAAGGAATACCTACAATGACAACTTTATATTTAATTCACTAAATATGTTTCACAATTATATACTATGTAAATTCTAATATGGGAGTAACTTTTACCTTATGCATAGAAAAGTCTTTTTCCATATTTTTTTTGTCAAAAATAAATTTTAGTTAAAAGAAACACAATTTTGAATATTCTAGATTTATGAATCCAAAATAGAAAAATTGTGTTCTAGAAAAAGAATTTGATGTGGTTTATCTACAAGAGTCAGAAAATGACTTAGACATTGATAATGACCCAATTTCATTTTAGAAGTCATCAATGGTGATAATTCTGATAAATGATTAGATGCCATGAAAGATGAGCTTAAATTAATGGCATACAATTAATGTATGGAACCTTATGGAATTGTTAGAATGATGTAAAAAAGTTGGGTGAAAATAGATTTTTAAGACTAAACGTGACTCTCATGACAATATCGAATGTTATAAGGTCCGACTTGTTGCCAAATATTTTATTTAAAAGAATCACATTGATTATAAGAAAACAATTAAACTATAGTAATAACACCAAGTATATTTATTTTTTATCTTTCTTTAGGTTGATTGACTTGGTTCATCATGATCTGTGGTATAATCTCAATTTTTGTAGGGTATGATTAAAAATATAATATCAATAGATAGCTATATATTGTTCCTTTTTAAGACAGTTCAGATTAGAGTAGTTAGGTAAGGTGGGTACTAAATGAACTAATACAAGCACGCAATTATCCAATAACTGATTTGGACTTTATTAGAATAATGCAAAGCTTCTTGTTTCTCTAAGTTGTTTTGGCCAATTTCCATTGTCAAGTTTTCATTCTGGTTTGTCTGCAAGTTTATAATATATATATATATATATATATATATATATATATATATATAGATATAGACACACACATTATGTACTGATAGAAGGAAACTGAGATTCATTCTGAATGAAGCTTTAAACCATTCGAGCCTCTGATTTTGATCATATGGTTCACTGAAGGATAGCAGGTAAATTTTAGTATTGTAGTAATTTGTTGCTAACTTGTTTACTGATTCTGTTATTAATATTTACACATCAAATTTTGTCTGCTGCTGCATTGATTTGGTATACTAGAACTTTACTAGTTTGTATAATTGTAGTATAAAAAAAAAGATAGGTACCAAATTGTGAGAGTGTATAATACTGGTGTGTATTTATTGTGCTGTAATTTTTATTGGTGTGTATTTATACGTAAAATTCATTACAATGCTGAATCAATAAACTGCTGCACATTATAATATTTTCATCCGAATGCCCTTATGTAATAGTTTTGGAATCCCTTTCTGGATTGACAAAATAGGTTTCCGAAAACACGATTTTGGATGAAATGTAAATATGATCAATGGGTAACAATTACTTCTTGCATCCAATGATTTTTAATCGTGCATCCAATCAATTTTTAAATTTATAAAATTCAAGATTTATTGTATTTGACATTTCTTATATAATGTTTTTTAGTTTTATACTTTATTTTATATTTTGTTAATTATTTTTTTAGATTTTATGACTTTAAAAAAGAATGAACAAAAATAAGCTAATCAAAACACAACTACTACGTCATAAATAAATAAAAAATACCACAAAACATATCTCAACTACATTATACTAAAAAATAGAATTTTAAAAAATAAAATATATATATATATGTGCGGAGAATTTGCCAAAAAAACATATATAAACGAGAACATATGATTAATTATTTTTTTTACTAAAATTAATTATTAAAAAATCAATGAATATTTAATGTAATACAATATTTATTTAAAATTAGTTATTTTTGAAAAAATATATTAATCTTACATTTGGACGTATTCTTCTTAAAATATTTCTAAATACTTTTGCATTTAAAAATAGAAAAATAATATTTAGGTAAAAAACTAAAATTTAAAATAACTTGAAACATTTTATTTGAGTCACTCTGCAAACATATTCCAACCCCATTAGGGTTTGCAGTCTCAGTCTCTCAGTCTCATTCTGTGTGTTCAGATCAGAATCGTATCCGCTTTTGTTCGATTCCCAAACATGGCGACTCAGATGAGTAAGAAGAGAAAGGTTAGTTGTTTACCGAATCACAAACAATAACAATTTCTCTTTCTCTCTCATTTTTTTCTTATTTCTGTGAATTCAATATTTGAACGGCGTTACTGTACAGTTTGTTGCGGACGGAGTGTTCTTCGCGGAACTGAACGAGGTTCTCACGCGTGAGTTGGCGGAGGATGGTTATTCCGGCGTCGAGGTTAGGGTTACGCCTATGCGCACCGAGATCATCATCAGAGCCACCAGAACCCAAGCCGTTCTCGGTAATTGCGATTCTAGAACCTCTGTTACCATGGTTGACTAGAATGTTAGTTTATTGATTGTGTGTTTTGATGTGCAGGTGAGAAGGGAAGGAGAATTAGGGAACTGACCTCAGTGGTGCAGAAGAGGTTCAAGTTTCCTGAGAACAGTGTTGAGCTTTATGCGGAAAAGGTGAACAACAGAGGTCTATGTGCCATTGCTCAGGCTGAGTCTCTTCGTTACAAGCTCCTCGGTGGTCTTGCTGTTCGCAGGTATGCATAATTTTTAGCAAATTTATTCATTTATATAATAATCATAATATATCTGATTTTTAGAGTTATCAATAGGCAGGATTTTTAGTTTTGTGTATGTTGAATCTGCACACTACTTGCTTAATGTTTATGTTTTATTGTGGTAGATTGATTTAGTGAAGCTTTTGCAAAATTGTTTGTTCTAGGAAAGCAGGAAATTGATTTTGGTTAAAACATTAGTTTTCAAGTGAAGTGTCGTATGTCTGGATTCTTCTATCCTGATAGCAATAAATTTTTCAACCTAATTTTAAGTAATTTTTTATCACTTCTAGTCAAACAAGGTTTGAAGCAAAATTGATTTTACCTAGCTAAAATCAATTAGGTACAGCATATAGCAGTTTTCCAACATCTATATTAAATACCTATTCTAACACTCCCCCTAAAGCTGGAGGATACAAATTATACATACTAGTTTGGAACTTAATAAATTCAATATGAGGTCCCCTTAAGGATTTTGTTAACACATCTGCAAGTTGATCATTGAATTTGACAAACTCAGTACAAATTTCCTTGGACAACAACTTTTCCCAAATAAAATGACAGTTAATATCTGTGTTTAGTTTTCTTATGGAACACTATGTGAAGAGCAGCTTGGTTATCACAATACATCTTCGTTTGTTGAATCTCACAAGTTAAGTTTTTGAAGGAATTGTTTCACAAGAGACACCATTGGCCACATGAACTGACTAACAACACCAATTCTAAAAGAAAAATCAGGTCTAGTAAAAGTAATATAAATAAGTTTTTAAACCCTTCTATATATTTTGGATCAGAGGAAGATTCAACTTGATTCGTCATTAATTTCTGATTTTGGTCCATAGAACTATCCACTGGTCTTCCGTCAATCATATCTGTCTCTTGTAGGATATTTAGAGCTTACTTCCTTTGAGAGATTACACCATCTTCTTTTGACTGAACTACTTCAGTACCCAAGAAGTATTTAGAAATGTTTACGTAAGTGTTCCTTTAGCAAATATTATAGTAGTATCATTCCCTGTAATGATTATAGCATCAACATGCATTATCTAAGTAAACACATTTTCCATGAGACAAATTTAACAGCACGGGCAGAGAGTTCATCCAACCCTAGAGACAATATACACAACTAAACACACATGAGGAAATATAAAAGAGAGAATCATTTGGAAAAAGAATGGAATAAGGAATCTTATTGTTGAAAATAGAAGACGATTTTCTCTTAATAAGAAAACAAGTAGTTAGGATAATATCGCCCAAATGATGGACTGGTATATTGGCAATAAGCAATAAGGTACGAACATGTGTCTGTTTTTCCTCTTTGAAATACCATTTATGTTGAGGTGTGTGAGGACAAGTAGATTGGTGTAAAATGCCATGTGAACTTAAAACTGCACAGAAATTAGAGGATAAATACTCTTTGACATTGCCACTTAAAATTTCAATTACTGACAAAATTGATCTTGATGTTTGTTCACGTGATGATGAGTGGATCATGGAAGATGACCATCTGCAAAATTAAGGATTAAGTTTTGATGTAGACAACTTGGATTTGGATGAAACTTGGTTCTGGTCCAAGTTGAGGAAGATGAAAGTACACCTCAAGATGATTTAGACATTACTAATTTGATGGTGAAGGAGATGGAATTGGAAATGATGCAGTTGAAGGACTCTTGTGCAATTATGTTTTTAACTTGCAATGTTATATCTTGGCGATGGATTATTGTTTTATACCTAAGTTGGATGGAGCTATTGGCTTACTATTTGTTTAACTAGGATGGGTGTTTACTATATAATTATTGGCTTACTGTTTTATATGCTTGTTATATATATATATATATATATTGCTTATCATGTTGAACTGAAGTTCAATTATGTGTTTATATATGATTATGTGTGGACATATATGAATTTCATTGAATTTGTAGGATCTTATGATCCATGATCTGATCTCCTGATTTATGATCCATACTTCCATTTTCATTGAATTTTTACTTCATCTAAGGAATGAATCCTGCACCCTATACACTTTAGTCTTTCTTCCCCTTTTTCAGATGTAAATACATTTTCTACAAGCATTATACGATGCTATTTGACCTTGGTTTTTAATGGTAGTGTAGCTTGAGATGATATATGCACGTGGTAGCTTCTCTAAGAGAACTTGTGTTTCTATAGGAACATATTTTGCATTACTAAAGTGCTTTTTAAGGGCCAAAAGCTTTTATACTTCTCAATTTTTATTTGTGCAAATACAATTGTTCTGCCTCGTGGAAACTCTATATGTTAAACTCTTTGTTTCAGGGCTTGCTATGGTGTTTTGAGATTTGTGATGGAAAGTGGTGCCAAGGGATGCGAGGTTTGTCTACAGAAGCTGCTTTGAAGTAATGTTTTTTGTATTGCTTTATACAATAATTTTGTTGTAATTACTGTTTGGCTTGATCAGGTCATTGTTAGTGGAAAACTGAGAGCTCAGAGAGCCAAATCCATGAAATTCAAGGATGGGTACATGATTTCTTCTGGACAACCGGTCAAGGATTACATTGACTCTGCAGTGAGACATGTGCTCCTCAGACAGGTTTGCTGCTATTCTTAGTTACCTGATACTATTTTATTTATTGTCATTTGGCACTAGGATTTCGTCTTGTTGGTTAATTTTCATTCACTTAGTCGTGAGGGTGCAAATAATATTTTCCTCTTTGTTTTACAGGGTGTTCTTGGTATCAAGGTTAAGATCATGCTTGATTGGGATCCCAAAGGGAAACAGGGTCCTAAAACTCCCCTCCCAGATATTGTCACAATTCACACTCCAAAAGAGGAAGAATACAACCACCCTTCTACTGCTCCTGTTTTGGCTCCTGTTTTGGCCAATGATATTGAGGTCCCTGTTGCTTAAATTTTTTTATTGTTAAATTCCTATGCAGCATTTGTTGGGCAACTAGTTCCAAATTTTGGTATTTGAGCAGCAGTATTTTTTTTATGATTTAATTTTCATTTGTTGAGGAGTGGAGAATTTGATTTTTGTTAGTGGTTTTGATGTTGAATAACTATTTTTTCTTAAAAAGATCAACTTGAATGTTTTAATCAGTTGTACTTATATGTAGTATTTATTCCAAATTACAAAATTGATGGGGAAAAAAGCCTAAATTGTTAATTGTATAACAAACTGAATCATAGGTTCTCTTAGAGATTTAGTTAGAATACCTGATTGTTGTTAACGAAATCTTTTAAGAGAATTTTTACAATCAATATAAATGACAATCAATCAATTTCTATATGTTTAATTCTATCATAATACGTTGGATTTGAGGCATTTTCAATACCTGATTGTCACAGTATAATTACGTATGTTCATTCTTACCAAACATTCCTACAAAACAATTTGAACTCTTGAAGGAGTTGTTTAATCCACACAAGTTCACATTGTAATGATCCTAGACCTATATCCAACTTCTATACTAGATCGAGTAACAACACTTTGTTTCTTACTTTTTGAAGATATAAGAATTCTTTCAAGGAATACATAATATTTTGTGGTAGATCTTTTGTAAATGGGACAACCACCCCAATAGATACCACAATACCCTAATACTTGAGTATTTTCCTTGTTCTTGTTCAACAATCCTTATCCTAGGTTTCCTTTACATATCTAAGTTTTTCCACCAACGTTTTATATCTCTCGGAGAGAAAAGTTCACATTGGTCTCTCATTAACTTCTAATTTGACTATTAATGGGCTTGCAATTTGTCATGTTTATCTCCTCCAAAGTAGCAAGAGTATATTTTCTTTATGAAATGATAACACCTTTTGATTATGTCACTTCAATACTAAGAAAATATTTTAAATAGGTCATGTTTTGGTGTGAAAGGGGCTCAATAAATACTTTTTTAATTTAGCAATTTTAATAACATCATTTCTTGTAATAGCAATATCATCAACATATATTATAAGATAAACACAATTTTTAAGAGAAGTATGACAATAAAACACTGAATGAATTGTCTAACTTTATTTTAATCTAAAAATTTGAATAATATGGCTAAATTTACCAAACCAAGCTTGGGGTCATTGCTTCAAGTCAGGGTAATCAATGGAATTTACAAACAATGAGATTAATGTCAAATTGGTAAAGAAGCCAGTAAAATCCTATATCAAGGAATGTTTAAGTGATATGGGTCCAAGGTTTTCATCACCAGCAAAATCCTCTATCAAGAGATAGTTTTTTCTCTCCACCTCCACAAATCTTGGCTAAATAAACCTCAGCATATCCCCTAGCTACTAGATAATCTTTGAGATTATCTACTTCACCAATAGGACCAACCTTATCACTCTAAAGTACCACTTTGTTCAAGTGCATGCATTTCATCAATCATGGCTTGTTGTCATATAGGGTGATGAAGTGCCTCATGAACATTGTTAGGAACAATAATGATAGATAAGAAGAAAATAAAATTGGAATGTGAAGGAGATAAACGATATAACTGAAGAAATTATAAACGGGATATGCATTACAAGTGGTAGGCAAAGTATGATCAGAGTTAGGAGAATGAAGGGGGTCTATGGTTTGGGAATTTAGTGGTGAAGGATTTGAGTCAAGAGGATTTTTAGTCAAGGATAAATGAGATATTTGTGTTCGACATTGATATGTGAGAACAGATGTTGGAACAATGTCATCTGCACTTTAAGATTGAGATTAAGTTTAAGGGGAAGTAGGAATAATCAATGGATCAGGAAAAAGTACAAGAAGGACATATTGAACATATGAACAATGTTTTATAGAGAACAACAAAAAAAAGTGTCCTAAAAGAAGGTAACATCAATAGACATATAATACCAAAACCTTTTGGCTGAGGAATAGAAACATTTATACCTTTTCTAAGTGAAGAGGCATTATGAAATAAGAGCATACGATCCATACTATGTTAAGGACAGTGAAGAATGAACAAGACATAATTTAATTTTAATTTAGGAGATAAAAAATATGGGTCAACTCCTTGAAATGCCATATCCATTGCAACAATAACAAGAGGAGGATTTTCTTACAAAAAAAAAGGAGGAAAATGAAGAAGTGTGACTAGAGATATGGTCTGAGACACCTAAATCAAGAATTCATGGATTAGGACCTTTCACAGATTAATGTAGTTTGACACATTAAAGAGGATCGATCAACATTAATTGATTTTCTATACTTATATCTCAAAAATTCTTGGTACTCTTCAGTCGGCATTTTAAATTCTAAATTTTCAAATTTAGACACATGAGCAACTTTGTCTGCAAAACATGCAAGGAGTCACTTTTCTTGGACATTTTCTTGCATTAAGGACGCACACTTCGACCTCGACATCCTTTTTCGTTGCTACGACCAACTTCTTCTTCCTCGTGGTGCTAACATTCTTGACGTTTCAATATCACAGTTGAATTTTCAAGTAGGTTAGGCATCTGAAAAAGTTTAATGACTAAGCTGTCCATTGAAGAAATATGATCACTAGCTAAATTTGGTCACATACATGATCAAATATTTTGTTGATATTCTCCAATGAATTAGCCACCAAAAATCTCTTCAATTATTTTTTCTACTGCAGCCCGAACTTTTTCTACATTTGAGATCATGTAATCATTGATCTATGTGAGAGAAATTACTCTTTGAATGTCATCAGCAAAAATGTCTTGGACTTTTTTTCAAGAAAAACATGTTTTAAATGATCTCAGAAATTTCTAAGACATCCTATTTAATAGATTGTCATAAAACAACACAAAAACCTAAACTTTCTAAACCCTAAATACAACTTACACTAATAATATTACATTTCAACATATGTAAAACTATTTATAAGAATAAACTAAACAACTTTACTCTTTTAAAATAAAAAGGAACTTTTACATTGACGAATATTGAATTTGCGCACAATTTTTTTCTTTAATGTTTCAAGTAATTTTCCTCAGACTTTTAAAAAATAATTAAAAAATATAACGTATTAAAGGTTAGAAGATTCTCTTTTCTGTTAAAAAAAATAAACATACTTTTACTTATAATTTTTTTTTCAATTAATATAATTTATAATTATATAATATATAAATCGTATCTACATTTTACTTTTAATTTTTTTGACAACTTTGTATGATATTTCAAAAATAATTAATTGCATTAGTATATAATTTTTTTGACAACTTTGTATGATATTTCAAAAATAATTAATTGCATTAGTATAATGTATTAATTTTTTTGACAACTTTGTATGATATTTCAAAAATAATTAATTGCATTAGTATAATGTATAAAAACTTCGGAGATTAGTGTAATTTTTGTTTTTAAATATTTGGTATGTCTAACTGCAAATTATGGAAACAAAGTAATGAAATGATCAAACAGAATAAATTTGTGAAGTTCATTCAAAAAATCATTTAAAAAAATAAATTTGTGTGACATTTCATTTTATTGATAATTTTATGAAAAATAAGTACAAGAATAACGAATTATAGACTGTATTGATGATTCTCGAAATTATTCTTCATGTTTAAGATTAAAAGAAATTTGAAATTTATCCTATGTTATGAATTGAAAAGTAATGTTTATCATCATTTGTTTCTTTTTATACGCTATGGAAGAGTTACCGATGATTTTCAAATCAACAAATATTGTAGAAAATGCTCCGGAATGTTAGTCAAACAATTTTTACTTTGTGGAAGGACACAATCAAATTGATTTTGAAAAATAAGAAACAAAAACCATTTCTTCGTCCAACCATGCTTCTCTACGAATAATTAGAAAATTCTAAATTATTTTCAGATGATAGAATTTAAAAATATATGTTACATTATAAATACATTCTATTTATGTAATCTAAAATATACTTCTGTTTCCAAATTTCTTATTCATAATACAAAATTAGCCAGGTACCATAAGAAATTACAGTTCACAAAATCTTAAAAATTGTCAAATAGAAAACAGGGTGTATATATATATATATACCCTGTTTCCCAAATTTTGCTTTTTCTGTAAGGAAATTAATTTTAGACGGATTTTTAAATTAACTTTCACATTCTCTCCCTCTCTTCTTCTCCCTTCTCTTTGCTACTAAAGAAACATAGAAACCGGAGATTGATTTAAAGAGTTAAAAAAACAATAATATTTTTCTCTGATATTGGATGAAAAGCAAAGGAAAAGAGATATTTTGCTTCCCACCTGAACATACAAACTACCCCTTCGTTACTCTACGTTTCCTCAACCTAGAACATACAAATGCTTGTGTTAATGATATCAAAGATCTTGATATTGAACAAATGGTGACATCTCATCTCTTTTCCAATCTAATTCTTGATCTCAATAACTTAGATCGTATAGAATATAAACTGTCAAATAATACTTGATTCTTCTCTAGAAGCTGTTCTCGCCCTTCTATAGTAGGAGAGGATGCAAATTGACATTATATGGGACCCAAACCATTTGACACTTTCATTTGTGAAAAAAGCACCTTCAAGGTAACATAAAGTTGACTTGGTTTTTCCTAATGTATTAATAGTAAAAGTAGTCATAAGAGCCTCGTTAGAGATAAAGATAGCAAAAAGTACTCCTTTCTCTCATTGCTAAAGATGCTTTTCAGCAGAATTCAACGCTAAATAACATATCGGACAAGTTTTATAACTTGTACGAGATCTAATACTCCATTGCACTTCCTAAAATTCACTTGAACTTCAAAAAAATGTTTTTAACATTAAATAAAATAACAGACACCCAAAAAGACAATTCAAACAGCAGAAAGAGGGACAATATAAAATAATTTATGCTTGAATACTTGGACTTAAGGACAAAGTTTCTAGAAAAGATACGAAACTACAAAAATCTGTCTGGGTCTTCCTCATCAAATACTCAAGGTGCTATTTCAAAATATAAATATAGTCGAGCAATTAAAACATTTTCAAGCAACAGGGACCTCAATATCAGTTGTTGGTAAAACAGAAGCAGCAGCGGCGGCAGCAGCAGGACGAGCATATTCATCCTCCTCCTTTGGAGAGTGGATTGTGACAATATCTGGGAGGAGAGTTTTGGGACCCTGTTTTCCTTTAGGATCCCAATCAAGCATGATCTTAACCTTTATACCAAGAACACCCTAACAAGACAAAGAAAAAAAAATCATCAGCACCATCATTTCATGAAAGAGAAATAGAAAATAAGACGAGTGCATGAAATCCTAGTTTCAAACGAAATTCAATTAGGCATCTATGAAAAAATAAGCAAACCTGTCTTAGGAGAACATGTCTCACTGCAGAATCAATGTAATCCTTCACAGGTTGTCCAGAAGAAATCATGTACCCATCCTTGAATTTCATAGACTTGGCTCTCTGAGCTCTTAGTTTTCCACTGACAATCACCTGCTCAAATCAAAGAACAATTATAACAAAACCATTACATAATAGATAAATACAATAAAACTGATTCTATAAAACAAACCTCGCATCCCTTGGCACCACTTTCCATAACAAATCTCAAAACACCATAGCAAGCCCTGAAACAAACAGTTTAAGATGTGTGGATATTATAATTTTGCAATAGATGCAGATGAAGTGTATTAACCAAAATATAAAAATAATAAAACCCCAATCCATAACAACAATCCACATTGCCACCAGTCAAACATGATTCTAGTATTAATGTGAATGATTGGTTTTGGCAAGGTAAAATCAATTTTGCTTCCAGAGGTAGGGTATAATCAGAACTAATAAAGAAATACTTAATAAGGATGTAAAAAATTTACAATAAACTAGAACTCAAATTAATCTCAGAATAAAATAATGCAGATATACTTACGTAGGTGGTAGAATTCACAATAAACTTGTAGCTAAATTACTTTCAAGATAAAAAGAATCTAGAAACACATCGCTTCAATTGAAAACAAACTTTTTAACCAAAAACAATTTACAAAATGAGTTTCCTACATTCCTTCGAGAACAATTTTGAAATTCCGTAATAAACTAAATCAATCTACCGCAATAAAACAAAATAATTAGGCAGTACTGTACAGATTCATAATACCCAAAACAAAAATTGATATCTATTGATAACTCTAAAATTTAAATATATTATTATTATACAAATGAATAAAATTGCTAAAAATTATACATACCTGCGAACAGCAAGACCACCGAGGAGCTTGTAACGAAGAGACTCGGCCTGAGCAATGGCACACAGGCCTCTGTTGTTGACCTTTTCCGCATACAGTTCAACACTGTTATCAGGAAACTTGAACCTCTTCTGCACCACTGAAGTCAGTTCCCTAATTCTCCTTCCCTTCTCACCTACACATCAAAATCCACAGTCAATAAACTAACATTTGATTCAACCAAGTAAAAGAGGTTCCAGAATCACCCATACCGAGGACGGCTTGAGTTCTGGTGGCTCTGATGATGATCTCGGTTCTCATTGGCGTAACCCTAACCTCCACGCCGGAGTAACCATCTTCCGCCAACTCACGGGTCAAAACCTCGTTCAGTTCGGCGAAGAACACTCCGTCCGCCACAAACTGTATATAAATACAGTTCAAATATTAAATTCACACAAAATATCACAAAAAATACAGAAACTGAAACAGAAGATGTGGTGTTTCGAATGATGTGCCATTGACCTTTCTCTTCTTACTCATCTGAGTCGCCATGATTGGAAACAGCAGGAAGTAACGGAACGGCGGCGATGACTCTGATCTAACACAGAATGAGAAATAGAGGTTGTGACAGCAAACCCTAATTTGGGAGAAATATACTTATAGGGTTTTGGATTGGGCCGGATCAAAATTTTCATTTATTTAAAACTCTATTTGTTTTTTAATCAGGAATATAGGTCCTACTTTATTATAAGATTAATTGTAATTATTAATATATATATATATATATCAAATAAATACATAATATACACTAAGAACTTCCAAATATAATAATTTCAGTATAAATTTTTTTATTAGTTTTCTGAATAACGAATTTCAGTAAAAAAAATACTTTAACATTTTCAATAAAATTTGCTCATTCAATTATTTTTATTTAGTAAGATCAAAATAAAAGTATGAGGAAAAATGATTTTTGTTATGATTTAAAACTAATTATAAAATAAATAAATAAAACACATCTATAATATTAATAAAGAATATTCTACGATTTGATGTACACAAATTCTTACCATTTTACCTTTTGAGTAATATTTTTTTAAATAAAATAATTACTTAAATAAGAAAATTACTTATAAAACGAGAAAAAATATTTAAAAAGTTATAAAATTATTTACTTTTTTAATTGAAAAAATTTACTTATTAATAAATAAAAAATAATTTATTTATTGTTTGTTTAATAAAATAAATAATTGAACACATTTTTCGATTTCAGAATAATTATATAAATTTTTAAAAATAATAATTATTATATAGTCTTTTAATATTACTTTTGTGAAATTATATATATATATATATTTTTTTAAAATATTATTATTTTTAATTAATTATTCCTTTTTCTTTAATTGGCAATTGGGGGTGTTCACTCTCTTGAGTCCATTCATAATCAAGAAGTAAACACAAAAATTTGGAGGTGTCAGAGAGCAGGGTTGAGAAAAGAAACTCTTATTGTTAGCCCAACTTGTTTCTCTTTATAAACCTGAAGCCCAATTGTACAAGTGTACAGTGTTAAATATAGATTATTTTTTAAAATTGCTTTTAGATAACTAAATTTGCTTTTAATAATATGATTGACTATTTGGAATGCTGATTATATTATTTTCTTCATACTTTTTTAAATTTAATTTTCATTATTAGCTTAAAGTTATTTCAAATCATTAAACTTTGTAAGTTTCATTTTGTATTTAATAATTCTCTCTCACAGTTTTGTAACCTTTAATAAATTTTAATTAGATTTAAAGAATTTCCCAAAATAGATACACAGTATAAATTATTATTTAAAAAAATTATATTCACTGCGTTTGTTTCATTTAACTCTTTCAATACTATGGTTTAATTGATTTTTCTCTCTTATTCATATATAACAAACAAATAAAACATTTCATTTATAACCTTACAATACGTTTTAGGCACACAAAAAAAATGGAGGCATCTCAGATGATTAAATTAACATGTATTTTCATAAAACATCAAAATTTATAATTAATAATATTTGAGAAGAAGAAGGTCTAAATTTAAAAAGAAAATTAAAAAATATTATAACTTTTATAGATAGAAGAAGAATAATGTTATCATATAAAAAGTATGCTTTTAACGGGATATAAGAGCTTATTAATACCATTCTAAGAAAATAATGTCTACAGAGATTAAAAGTATAAGAATGCAATTTTTTATAAATATGTTATTGGTGTGAAATAAAACTTTATTGAGAAATAGTCTTCATTATAGAATTTGACTTACTAACTTTAACACTAGGGATGACAATGCGGGCCAACCTGCTGTCCGCTAGCAAAATATACGGAGCAGGCTCAATAATTCAATCCGCCTCACTTAAGCTCATTCCGTGTAATCCACAATTCGTGTGGGCCAACAACAAGGCGGGACTGGCCCGCTGACCCGCACAAAAGAAAGGCAAAGTTGTGTACTTAGGTTAATCACATATGTTATTCAAAATATATAAAGAAAAATTGGGTAATAATGTTTTTTCAAATTTGACTGAAATAGTTGAACTATCATTTCTTTCTCCCTATCTATTGTGAGAGTATAATTATATTTTATTTTTATGATGACATTTATTTTTTACGATGACCATCTTTGTTCACCTATATTTGAATACTTTCAAAATACAGAAAAAAAGGTCAATAATATTTCTTCAAATTAAAATGAACTAGTTAAACCATCATTTTTTCTCCTATTTATGGTTAGAGTAGGATCATATTTTATTTTGTATGATGACTATTTATTTTGTACGATGATCATATTTGTTGAACCATTAATTTTAATTATATGTTTATTCTATATTTTTTAACCGGATTTTAATTTGGAAATTGGATTGAAATGAATGAGGAATGTACTAATATGTATTTAATGTTATTGAAATGGAAGAATATTGATGATTTTGAATTGACTATGTTTAAGATAGTAATGTAGTTGTTTGATGTTTGGTATGTTTGGAAATGAAAGAATATTGATGTTTGATGTTTTATCAATTGAATTAATGATTGATGTTTGAAACAAAAGAATATTGATGTTTGATAATAGTAGCAAACATAAGTTCAATTTTTTTATTCAATTATAATCAATTTATATTTAATTTTTTTTTATAATTATTGAATTTTATTATTATTTTTTAGTAGCATGCAAAAAATAGCAAATATTTTGATTTAATTCTTTTGTATTCAATTTTTCAGTAGCGATTATTTTTTATTGCATTTATTAAAAAAAATTAAAAAAATTAAAAAAATTATCCGGAACAGATACACCACAAAGACACAGAAAGAAACTGAATGACCCTTGTATTATTGAAATTGTACACTGTATTCGAATATCAACCAAGGAAACAAACTTTCCTTCTCCACATAAATTATCCTGTAACAAACTGAATTCACAAAAACATCCTCTTGCCCCAAACCGTTTGGTCTTTATTTAAAGACCAACCCTTCCTAACCACTAACTACCACCTACCCTTTATTTCTCCTATGATACACTTTCCAAACTCTCTCCTTATTTCCTTTATGTTGTGTCCTAACATTACTCCCTTCGGACAGAACAACCTTGTCCTCAAGGTTGAATTCGGGAAACTAGTCCTTGATGACATTCTCAAGGAGCTCTTCTTAGATGTTTATAGAAGATAGTGCGGAAGCTTATGGATGAGAGTGGGCAAGGTCCTCCTAAGAGGTGTGGTGACCTTGAAGGTGCATGAAAGGTAGGGAAGATGGGAGTGGTTCGGCCAACTCCCTTTGGAGGTGAGGGTTTGAAGATTAAAAGCCTATTTCTAAGAGAGTTTAGGCAAGGAGTGAGAATGACACAATTTTGGCAACATTTCACTATTCAATTAATCTTCCAAATACAAGTGATAGGCATCTCCTTTTATAGGCTAGGGAGGCCGTAAATGTTAAGCTAAGTGCAAATGAAATGTAAGCAAAATGAAATGAAAATGTGAGGCACATGGAGCACATGGGTGCACATGGCTTCACAAAACCGTCCCTGGATTAGTGAAGGCTTCTAGAAACCTTTAGCTAATCAAGGTTAACTCCTCCTTAATTCTAATGTGCAGAAAAATAAACATTTGTCCACATGGCTATGCTATTTACACCCTAATTAAAGCTAAACTACACTTGATGGGCCTTCACGGAATATGTGCTAGTATGACACTCTCCCTTTCATAGCTTGATCCAAGTCTTCTTGTCCTAGATGCTCCTAGCTTGTCCTAGACGCTCCTAGCTTGTCCTAGACACTCCTAGCTTGTCCTAGACGCTCCTAGCTTGGCCTTCTTGTCCTAGACGCTCCTAGCTTGGTCTTAGACGCTCTTAGCTTGATCTTAGACGCTCTTAGCTTGATCTTAGACGCTCTTGACTTGGCTCTTGCCTTTCATGGAAGGTTGTGCTTGGCCCTCTTCCATCAGTCCTAGATGATCTTCACATCTTCCCATGTCGTTGTGTACTTATCCCCCTCGTTCCATTTCACTAGAATTTGTGGAATGTTTGCGCCTGTCCTTGCAACTCTTTCGATAATTCAGGTTGAACTTCGTGCCACCCTACAACTAGCTTTAGTTGAGATACATGGAACACCGGATGTATTCGAGCTGCGTCAGGTAGTTGGAGTTTAAAAGCCATCGGCCCTACTGCAGCTACAACTGGAAAAGGCCCATTGTATTTGGCTGCCAGCTTTGGATGCAGTCGAGTGGGCATGGACAACTGCCTATGAGGTCGAATCTTCAAGTAGACCATATCTCCTATTTTAATTGGAGATGGTCGTCTATGGCGGTTGGCAAAATGAGACATTCGATCATGTGCCCTTCTTAGATGAAATTTAAGTTGGTCTAAAGCCTCATCCCAGTTCCTCAAATCTTGTTCCACTGCTTCTACCATAGTTTCTCCTGGCACAAAGCGTGCTAACGAAGGGGGTGACCGGTCATACACTACTTCAAAGGGTGTGCATTGCGTCGCCCCATGAAAGCTATTGTTATACCAATACTCCGCCATGGAAGGAACGTCGCCCACATCTTTGGTTGTTCCGAACTAAAACACTGTAGGTACGTCTCTAGTGTTCTATTCAGAACTTCGGTTTGACCATCCGTTTCGGGATGATACGCCGTGCTCATCTTCAGCGTTGTCCCCTGCAACTTAAACAACTCCTTCCAAAACAAGCTTAGAAAAGTTGAATCCCTGTCACTTACGATCGACGATGGAATACCATGCAATCGTACTATCTCCTTCACAAATACCTTCGCGATAGTTCTCTCTGAATACGGGTGTTTCAGCCCAATGAAGTGCCCATACTTGCTTAGACGATCTACTACCACCAAAATTGCGTCCTTCCTACCTGATTTAGGAAGTCTGATAATGAAGTCCATGTTTATCTCTTCCCACACTGTTTTTGGAATTGGCAGTGGCTGAAGTAGGCCTTGAGGTGAGCACGTTTGATATTTATTTTGTTGGCATACCACACATGCTTGGACAAGTCATTGACAGATTTTTTCATGCCCATCCAATGCAGAGATTGACCTATTCTTCTATAGGTGCGAAAAATTCCCGCGTGTCCCCCTAACAGAGTAGTGTGATACTCGTTCAGTAGCCTGGGTATCCAACTTGACGACCCTGATATCACCATCTGCCCCTTATAATGTAATCTTCCATTCTCTTGGGTATAATTTTCGTGTGTCTCCATATTGATTTTTAACTCCTCCACAATCTTCTTTAACATCGGGTCTTGTTGATTTTCTTCTTCCACTACTTCCGGCGTGGTCATGACTGCTGTCTTTAATTGCTGCATGGCTTCCATGCTCTCTGTTGTCCACCCAAAATTCCCCTTCTTAAGCAGCTGAGTTAAGGGCCTAGCCAAATGTCCATAGTTGTATATGAACCTCCTATAGTACTTCGTGAGTCCTATGAATCCTCTTAGAGCTTTCAAGGATTTAGGTGTTGCCCGCTGCAAGATGACCGAAACCTTATGAGGATCCATTTGAACCCCTTGTCTTGAGATAATGTGTCCCAAATACTGCACCTCCTGCTTGCCCAATTCACATTTCTTATAGTTTGCGTAGAACTGGTGTTGTTGCAGTGTCTTCAGAACCTGATCCAGGTGTTCCAGGTGCTCTTCCCATGTTTTACTATAAATCAGAATGTCGTCAAAGAAGGCCAGAACAAACTTCCTCAAATATTCTTGTAAAATGCCATTCATTGTGCACTGAAACGTGGTCGGTGCGTTAGTTAATCCAAATGGCATAACCAACGTTTCATAATGTCCTTGGTGGGTACGAAAGGCGGTCTTAGGTATATCCGATTCATGCATGCGGATTTGATGGTATCCTGTCCTCAGATCCACCTTAGAAAAAAAAATGTGCTTCATACAATTCATCTAATAGTTCTTCTATTACCGGAATAGGAAACTTATCCGGAATAGTCGCTTTGTTCAAGGCCCTGTAATTCACGCAAAATCTTTAGTTACCATCCTTCTTTTTAACGAGTATCACTGTACTAGAATAATGGTTATTGCTAGGCTTGATTATCCCACTCTTCATCATTTCCTCCACTTGTTTTTCTATTTCTAACTTCAGTAGATATGGGTATCGATATGGCCTAACATTAATATGGTCCACCCATGCTTTAATAGGGATTTTATGATCAATTTCTCTGCTGGAGGTAGTTGTTTGGGTTCTTCAAAACCCCCCTCATACTTCCTCAACACTCTGTCCAAAATCTGTTGTCTGCTCCAGCGTAAATTCTGCAAGCTCCCGATTATTCTCAGACTGATTTGGACTAGACTGGGCCGCGCTTTCCATCCCCCATACAAGGGACATTGCCTCAATCTCCCTCTCTTTTTTTAGTGCCTTTGATGTTACCAAAGTTCTAGCTAACTTGTGATCTCCTTTGATGTGCACTTTCTCTCCTTCTATGCAAAAACTCATGGTCAACGTCCTCCAATTTATTTTTATACTTCCCCCAACGTTGCCAGCCATGCCACCCCTAAAATCACGTCTACACCTCCCAACTCAAATAGGAAGAAGGTCTCATTGATCATGTAATCTCCCAGGTATACCTCTATATCTGGACAACATCCACTTGCTTTTTTTTTTATGGCCATCTCCAGTCTCACGTTGTAGGTTGGTATGGATTCCACACGTAATCTATGAAGCCCAGACACGGATACGACACGGACACGGAGATACGACTAAATTGAAAATTATAGGACACGGGACACGGCTATGTATAAATTAAAATGTAGTAATATATTTTGTTATATGAAAAAAATCAAGAAAAACATTTATAAAAATGGTATAAAAAAAAGATGTATTTATGTAAACCATAATGTTTAACTTTTACATTTATTCATCTTCATTAAAATTTTATGTGAAATAAGGGTTTTATTTGAGATTTTAGTTAAGATTTTCTGTGAAATAAGGGTTTTATTTGAGATTTTAGTTAAGATTTTCTGTGAAATAAGGATTTTATTTGAGATTTTAGTTAAGATTTTCTGTGAAATAAGGGTTTAAAGAGTGCACCGTGTCCGTCCGCCGTGTTCCCGGAGTGGACCGCGCGCCATCCACCGTGTCGAAGGAGTGGACCGCGTCTCCTCCGACATGTCCTGGAAGAGGGCCGTATCTGGCCCAGGCAGGTGCGTCCGACACCGCGTCATGCACGCACCCACCGCGCACCCGTGTCGGAAGCGGTAACGACGTGATTTTTGCCGTATCCGAGCTTCACAGCACGTAATCCCAGCTGTTTGACCAACTCTGTCGAGATAAAATTGTGGCTAGCCCCACTGTCAATTAACACCATTGTTTGACTATTTTTTATGGTCCCCTGTAGCTTCATGGTATGCGGTTGTGTTAGACCTCCAGCAGAAAAAATGGACAAATCCATTTGGCGATATTCCCTCTCTTATTCCTCCTCATCTCCATTATCTTCCATCTGTCCTAGCAAGCCCTGATTCTCATCCACTGGACTTCCTTCCTCCTCTGCGCAAATTATTACTCTTTAGTTCTTCACAATTTTTTCTTTCAAGGTCAAACATGTATCTTATTATTTTTGTTACTCAAATTTTTAGTAGCAATGCAAAAAGTAGCAAATATTTTGATTGAATTATTTTATATTCAATTTTTCATTAGCAATTTTTTTATTGCATTTATTAAAAATATTGTACGCGGGCAAACCTTTGTGCGGGACGAGGCAGAGAAATCAGCCTCGCGTTGTAAGCCAGTCGACATTGTCATTCCTAGAGAAGACCTTCTGCCCTCCATAATCTTATTACTTGTCACCTTTGTATTTTCATTCCACTAGGAAATATAGAACCATAAGTAAAACAAAATTTCATGTACGAAGATAAGCGAGCATAGAGATAATAGACTTCATACTGACACTTGGTATATCCCATATATAAACTGTGCATATTTGATCCCATATCTCAATATCGTCTATTGAGTATAAGTAATCAACGACAATCTTTATGGCAAGTGGGAGACCAAACAAGTTCTTCACACCTTCAAGGTCAAACATGTATCTTATTAATTTTGTTATTCATTTTTTATAGCAATGCAAAAAATAGTAAATATTTTGATTGAATTCTTTTATATTCAATTTTTCATTAGCAATTTTTTTTTATTGTATTTAGTAAAAAAAATTGTAAGCGGACAAACTTTTGTGTGGGACAAGGCAGAGAAATCAGCCCTGCGTTCACTTTGCGGGGTGAGCTAGTCTATCGAGTATGAGTAATCAACGACAATCTTTATACAAGTGCGAGACCAAAAAAGTTCTTCACAGTTTTTTCTTACATGGTTAAACATGTATCTTATTAATTTTGTTATTCAATTTTTTAGTAGGAATGCAAAAAGTAGCAAATATTTTGATTGAATTCTTTTATATTCAATTTTTTTTATTGCATTTATTAAAAAAAAAATTGTACGTGGGCAAACCTTTGTGTTAGACAAGGCAGAGAAATCATCAGCTCACACGTTCACTATGCAGGGTGGGCTAGCCGACATTGCCATCCCTAGAGAAGACCTTTTGCCCTCCATAATCTTATTACTTGTCATTGTATCTTCATTACACTAGGAAATATAGAACAATAGGTAAAACAAGATTTCATGTACGAAGATAAGCAAGCATAAAGATAACAAACTTTATGACACTTGGTATATCCCATATATAAACGGTGCATATTTGATCCCATATCTCAATATCGTCTATTGAGTATAAGTAATCAACGACAATCTTTATGGCAAGTGAGAGACCAAAAGAGTTTTTCACAATTTTTTCTTTCAAGGTCAAACATGTATCTTATTGATTTTGTTATTCATTTTTTATAGCAATGCAAAAATAGCAAATATTTTGATTGAATTCTTATATATTCAATTTTTCATTAGCAAATTTTTTTTATTGTATTTATTAAAAAAAATTGTACGCGGACAAACCTTTGTGTAGGACAAGGCAGAGAAATCAGCCATGCGTTTACTTTGCGGGGTGAGCTAGTCGATATTGCCATTAGATAAGCGAGCATAAGAGATGATAAGGGACTTACACTTTGTATATCCCATATATTAACAGGGTGCATCTTTGATCCCATATCTCAATATCGTCTATCGAGTATAAGTAATCAATGACAATCTTTATGACAAGTGTGAGACCAAAAAAGTTCTTCACAATTTTTTCATGGTTAAACATGTATCGTATTAATTTTGTTATTCAATTTTTTAGTAGCAATGCAAAAAATAGCAAATATTTTGATTGAATTCTTTTATATTCAATTTTTTTTATTGCATTTATTAAAAAAAAATTGTACGCGGACAAACCTTTGTGTGTGAGAAGGCATAGAAATCAACTCACGTTCATTATGCGAGGTGAGCTAGCCGACATTGCCATCCCTAGAGAAGACCTTTTGCCCTCCATAATCTTATTACTTGTCACCTTTGTATTTTCATTCCACTAGGAAATATAGAACAATAAGTAAAACAATATTTCATATACGAATATAAGCGAGCAAAAGAGATGATAAGGAACTTCATACTGACACTTGGTATATCCTATATATTAATGGTGCATATTTGATCTCATATCTCAATATCGTCTTTTCAGTATATGTAATGACCCACAATCATTATGGCAAGTGGGAGACAAAAAAATGTTCTTCACAATTTTTTCTTTCAAACTACCCGTCGAATAACAAGTAACTATAAATGACGGCACTATTAGTCTACTCCTATAATCCCGATGGAAGAGAATTTAAAGGATATCCCTAAGTAACTCATTGTTCCATTCATCATCTAATACTACATGTAATATCTTCTTTAATTTCTTTCAGAGCAGATTTAAATTTGTTATATCACAATGATTGACCGTCACTCATTTATAAATTTTCTTTGTGATCTCCCATACATCTTATCTGTGTTATATGTAAATCTTACATCGAAATCATTCTTAAGTCGCTCTTGAACAAAATTCGAGCAAGGGTGCTTTTTCCAATTTTCGGTGCACAAAAAATGACAATTATAGGAATTACTTTTTCATTAGTTAGGCTGTCTTGTAATAAGAATTCTTCTAAAATTATTTCTTTATCAAACTCTCATATACTTCAGATTCATCAACCAAAAAACTTGTGGATACAGATAAGGTGGGCAACTCAGGTATAATATTAACAAAACAAAACATATATTTTTGTTATCTCACCTAATATTTGGTATGCATCATACATGATATGTTAGCCAAGTACGTCAATCCTTTTCTTCGACGTCATTTACAACTCCTTTCAAGCTTAGTAATAATATTTTCAATCTGCACATCAGTCTAAACTCCACATAATCACCAATCAAAGATTGTAAGAATATATTCTCACGTCTAGCCATTCTATCAATAAAGATAGAAAAAAAATCTTGAAAGCATGGTCCAATAACGTCAATCACCATGATGCTAGTGGGCTGTAAAGAGGAAGACATGTTAAAATAAGAAGTACCTTCACTTAAAAAAAAAAACTATAACTAAAAATACTAAATTATCACATAAGATATGAGATGCACAAGTGACACAATCACGCCGGATGTTATGAGGAATTTGAGCCGACAATAATTATAAAGATCAATAATATTTCTTTCTCTCTGTTCATTGTGGGAGTAGAATCATATTTGATTTTGTAAGATGATTATTTATTTTGTACAGTTCAATTTTTTTTATTCAATTTATATTCAGTTTTTTTTTATAATTATTGAATTTTATTATTAAATATTTTAGTAGCAATGTAGAAAGTAGGAAATATTTTGATTGAATTCTTTTTATATTCAATTTTTCAGTAGCAAACTTTGTTATTGCAATTATTAAAAAAAATTGTACGCAGGCAAGCAAACCTTTGTGCGAGGCGAGACTAAGAAATCAATCCGCGTTCATTATCCAGATGGGCTAGCCGAAATTGCCATCCCTATAAAATTTTTGGCCTCGATAATCTTATTACTTGTCATCTCTGTATCTTCATTTCATTATGAAATATAAAACAATAGGTAAAACAAGATTTCATGTACGAAGATAAGCGAGCATAAGAGATGATAAAAGATTTCATGCATTTGGTATATCTATATATTAGCAGTGGATATTTGATCTCATATCTCAATATCATCTATTGAGTATAAGTATCAACGACAATCTTTATGGCAAGTGAGAGACAAAAAATGTTCTTTACAATTTTTTCTTTCAAGATCAAATATGTATTTAGAGGTGGATGCGTACCTATCGAATAATAAGTAACTATCTTTAAACTACAGGTATGAGATATGTTGGGTTAAGGAGGCATGAACAGTTGATGCAACACTTCAATAACATGACGTCACTATTAGTCTACTCCTACAATCCCACACATAAGGGAATTTGAAGGATATCCCGAGCGAGGAACTTATTGTTCCATACATCATCTAATACAATGAGGAATCTTCTATCATGTAGTATCACCTTTAATTTGTTTCGAAGCAGATTCAAAATTGTTATATCACAATGATTGACAGTCACACATTCATAAATTTTCTGTGATCTCCAATACATCTTGTCCATGAGATGTAAAGATCTTACATCGAAATAATCCTTACCTCGCACATCATTGAACAAAATTCGAGCAAGGGTGCTTTTTCCAATTTCCAACACACCAACAATGGCAATTATAGGAATTACTTTTTCCTTGATTAGATGGTCTTGTAATAAGAATTCTTCTAAAATTTTTTCTTTGTCAAACTTTCTCCTATATACTTCAGATTCATTAACCAAAGAACTTGTGGTACAGACAAGGTAGGCAACTCATGTATAATATTGACAAGATAAAACAAATATTTTTGTTGGACTAGCTGTTCAAGCTGATCTACCATTTCGAGAATTCTTGAGGGTATCCCATTTGTGTTTAAAGAAGAGAACATGTTGCTGAACCAATTAGACTCAAATTCCATCTCACCTAATATTTGGTTTCCATCATACATTATATGTTTTAGATATTTAGCCAAGAACTCACAAATGCATCAATCAATCCTTTTTTTCGGCGTCATTTACAACTCCTTTCAAGCTTAGTAATAACATTTTCAATTTGCACATCAGTCTAAACTCCACATAATCACCAATTAGGGATTGTAGGAATATATTCTCACGTCTAGCCATTCTATCAATAAAGACAAAAAAAAAATCTTGAAAGCAGGGGTCCAACAAAGTCAATCACCATGATGCAATATATTCTCACGTCTAGTCATTCTATAAATAAAGATAGAAAAAAATCTTGAAAGGAGGAGTCCAACAATCACCATGATGCTAGCGGTCTATAAGGAGGAAGACTGATTAAGATAAGAAATACCTTCACTTAAAAAAAACTAACTAAAAACACGAAAAACATTATAACATAAGATATGAGAGTGCACAACTCACACAATCACACCAGAAGTTGTGAGAGTTTGAGCCAACAATAATTATGAAAGCCAATAATATTTCTTCAAATTGAACTTAACTAGTTGAACTATCATTTTTTTCTCTTTCTTATTGTGGGACTAAGATTTATATAAAATTTCCAATACATCTTCCCATAATAAAGTTTAGACATTATGAATATTAATACCATTCTAAAATATAATTTTTAAATTTAACCCAATTTAAAAAAAAACAAATTCTTAAGACGAAGTTTACATTCATTCCTATACTATAATTTAAATCTTATACTATAATTTAAATAGTATGAGATTTTTAATGTTTTGAGAAAAAAATCAATCTTACAAAGTAGCACTTTATTTTATTTTTATTTTTCTTTAAAATATATAGATTAAAGAAAGAAGTATATATATATATATATATATATATATATATATATATATATATATATATTTCGGTATGTCCAATATTGTTTCACATAGTTCAGAGTCAAAGTGAATGACAGTTTATATATTTCTTCCTCTCCAACCCACCAAAACGTCATTTAAGAACAAAACCGTGACACTCAACTTTATTTCAAATACAAACAATATATATAATATGTAATAGCTACAGTATTATTTGAAAAATATGTCCCCACCTTGATGCATAGTTTAGCATTCTACTCTTAGAGCAAGTTGACATGCAACTAGAAATGGAGATGAATGAAGAGACCATCACCCACATATGTAACTTAGACGCGTTGAAAGCACTAAGAAGAACATTATCAATGTTGAAATTTGATGCTTTTTCCATGCACTCCTGCCACTTTTTTTTGCACTATTAAGCTTCCCCCCACTTCACATGAAGAGATAACAACACTTCCATTTTTTGTAATATTTTCCTTTCTAACATAAATGGCAGCCAGCTAGCACCACAACACAACACAACCATGAACAAACCCACTTTGCTTCCTTTTCACCTTATTTCACCCAAATCCAGCAAGTGTCATGGAGTCATGATTAGTTCACAATACATGCATGGAACCTTTACTTATAAGCTTAATTAACATTTTCATTTCAATTATTATTCTTCCATGTTAAAGACCTGGGAAATTATAATACACAACTAAAATAAATGCATTGTGCTTTTATGTGTTCATCTAGCTAATTGTTTATTTTTTAAAAAGTTTTTTGTTTATTTTGATAAGAAAAATTATATCTACTTCTTAAATAAGTAAGTGTTTTAAAATGTATTTATTTAGAAACACTTATTTTAAGTTTAAATAAAGTAGTTCAACTAATCTAATAATCTTCACAATTAGTTAAGTTTATTCATTTTTTTTATATAAACAAAATAAAAATTAATTATTGTTAATTATATTTTTCATTCATATACTATAACATGAAATTGATTTCCATTTTTAGTTCAAATTTAAAATCATTTAATTACTTGTAGTATGAATATATATATTAAAATAAGTCATTTTAAGAATGAAATGATTGTTAATTTTTTTCAAAAGAGTGTTAGTTATAGGAACACAAAATATATTTAACCATACAAAACCATATTTAACCCTTATTAAAATGAGGCTTAGATTTGGACATATATGTGCTTACATTTAAATTTAGTATTTTTTTTTCTTTTTTGAGTTTAAAAAGAGTATTTAATATTTATCAAAAATTATCAAAAGCTTATATCTTTTTATTACTTTTCCATTATTAAATTAAAAAGGAGTTTTAAGCTAGTTTTCTTCTTACATGAACAATCTTGAGTTAAACCTTTGAAAGCTTATGCAGTCTTAGGAGTTTCAGTCAACAAAAAATTACTTGTCATGTTTATAGTAAAACATAGAGTAAATTTCGTTGGTAACTTCCATTTTAAAACGAAACTTATTTAGCTATTTTAAAATATTAATATTCAGCTTAGGTAATTAAATAATATCTCTATATTAAACTGAATGAGTAATTTTGCATTACTTTTGACCAAAACTTTAATGCACAATGATAATTTAAAGATAAATTTAATAATTATCTAATTGTTGTCACTTTAATTCTCTAGCTTTTTCTTATTGTACTTTATTCTTTTTTTAATCTTTATAAAGCTATAATTGATTTTTGTGGCGTTGAGAAAATCCACAATTGCAATAATTGAAATAAAAAAAAAACTATCAGAATTAATTGTTGACAATCACTACAATAAAAGAAGTCAAATTAAAACAAAAGAAGAGATAAAAGACCAAAATAAAATAAGAAAAGATTGAAAAATAAATCAAAAGAAAGTCATAAAGTTCTCATGTTTTAAGAAGTCATCTAGAGAAATTAAAATAATATGTATTCATTTTGTCTCTCATTCTCAATTTCTCTATTATTTTTTTTCAGGTCACTTAATATAATATATAAATATTAAATAGAATTAACAAATATTAATGAAAAAAAAAGATACAAATCTTTTTAATCTAACCTAAATAAGATATATATGTATTGATCTAAATATATCTTCATAGTTGTGAGTTTCAAAATGTTTCAAAGATTTTCACTCTCTTGCAGAGTTCTAGGTTATAGACTTGTAAGATTCCACTCACCAAAGTTGAAATTTCTTAAACAAAGGATCAAAATGCATCAAATATAATTTATTTATTTTGCATTATTTTATAGTTTTTTAAAAATAATATCAATTATTTTATTTCATACTTCTTTCCTATCTCTAACTGTCTCTTTTTATTTTACAAATTCTCATGAAAAAAATTGTATAAATAATTTTTTTCAGATAAAAAAACATAGTTCAAAAGTATAAGATAAATCACTACACATATACTCTTTTCCCTTTTCAATTTGCTTTTATATCTACTCATTTTCAATCATTTGCATCTGCATGCCCTGATATAATTATATTAATCATGTTGAATATTTGTGTGAGAGCATTTGAATATTTTAAGAATACAAATAATTACATTCTCCCTAAAAACACATTTATTAAAAATATCTTAAAAAATATTAAGCCTATGCGTGCACGTCAAGCATATAATTATCTCTTTCTACTATTTTTCATAATTTAAAACTTAATAAAATGAAATAATTTAATAAATTCTTCAAAACAAATGACATGTTTAAAAATAAAATAAAAAATTATTATAAAAATCATTAAATAAAAATTAATTTTAGAAGCTAAAATAATTATTCACTATATTAATAAAATTAGAGACAATTTTATAAACTAAAAAAATTATTGATATCTAAAATAATTTTTATTATCAATAAAAAAATTATAAAATAGTTTCTAAATTGATATCTAATGAATAGTTACAAAATTTTAACTCCTAACTACCAATTTAGAAATAATTTTATAATTTTTTATTTACAATATAAATTATTTTAAATATAAAAAAAAAATCTAAAATTTTATCTAATTTAAAAAATATAGTGATTAATTATTTTTTATTTCTAAATTTGATTTTTATTTAATAATTTTGTTTTAGTTAATAGAATATTCTTACAGTATTAATAGTTTCACTCTTGTCAAATCTTGAGTGTTTTTTGCCTTCAAAATTTCGAATCTTAATTTATTTACTCTTATAATTTTATTTGTGAACACTGATTACCAATACTTAGTGGTAACATGTATAGAATTCCAAAAAACCCATACTGCAAAAATGAAAGGATGTTATTATTTTAATACAATTACATTACAATTTTCAATATTATTATTTTAATATTTTTTATATTATTTAATTACAAATTTACTTTATTTATATATATTTATATCTAAATCAATCACCTGAATAAAGTTATATCAAACTATCATTTCTCTTCTTTTATTTTGTAAGAGATTAGGCCATGAACAGAAACTTAAATATGTGTGGAATAGTAAGGAGGGTGCCAGCTTTTCCCAACTATACAAAGCTTCATTTTCTTTTTCTCTCCTTGCTGGTCCACATTACAACTAAGTTCAATCCTCTCACCAAGTATTGTGTGTGTATATATACCTTGTTGTTTCATCAAGATTCTGAACAAACCCCTTTTGAATTCTTTGAAGACTGTGATCATGGCTAATTTTCTGACACTGCTTTTTGCTGTGGAAATGATAGTGGTGAGTGGTTTCAGTTTGGGAGCAAGTGGCTTGAACATGAACTACTACTTGTTCAGTTGCCCTTTGGCTGAACTTATTGTTAAGAGCACACTCAACAGAGCTCTGCAAGATGATCCCACCCTAGCAGCAGGGCTTGTTAGAATGCACTTCCATGACTGTTTCATAGAGGTTCATTTTCATTTCTCTTTCTCTTGTATACAAAAATCACTCCCTCACTCACCAGAAATTATAGTATAGTCTCAAACTATACATTAGTCTTAAATAATCTTCATGTGATAATACCTAGATTTTATTAACTCTTTCTTACAAACTGATAATTCAGTTATGTGTTGTTACATGAAGATTAACTAGATGCAACAAAGTGGTCAAAGAGATGGTCAGAGATGAAATATAAGAATTGACATTTGGTTCTTCACTTAGCAGTTTAAACTTCTGAAATGTTGATTCATGACACAATATTAGAGTCTGTGAGATGGTGATGTCTACCATTCTTCTAATGAAAGAAAAATGTTTCTCATTATAGAATAGAGCAGTTGAAGGGCTACTTCAAGTCCAAGGCTCTTCTGTGGGAGCTTATGTTAAAGATGCAATTTTTAAATTCATTCATGTGTTTTTGGACAGGGTTTTGATCAATGATTGTTGCTTCATCCCAAAGAAAGAGGAGTGGAGAGAAGTAGTAATACAAAAAGCTAAGATACTTATGAAAACACATGTACATTAAAACGAACTTTTGTTTGTATTCCTAAGTTCAAGATGTATGTCTGTCTTTCAAAGACAAACTCATTTAGTTGCATCCATTTTTCTAAATTAAAAACCATTAACTTACCTTATAACAATTATTCATGAATATGGTTATACCTCAAAAGGGTTTGTTTTTGTCTACTAGGGATGTGATGGCTCAGTTCTGATCGACTCCACTAAGGACAACACAGCAGAAAAAGATTCACCAGCAAATTTGAGCTTGAGGGGCTATGAAGTAATAGATGATATCAAGGAAGAGCTTGAAAAACAATGCCCAGGAGTGGTTTCATGTGCTGACATTCTTGCTATGGCTGCTAGAGATGCAGTTTTCTTCGTAAGATGAAACTACCACACATTTCATTGTGTCCCTGATCTTCCATTTTCTTTCTGGGTCCAATTTAATTTTGATACATTGTGGTACAGATAAAACATGTTTTGTTGTGTGTTAAACAAGTTATTGTGAAAAAAGCACAAAAAAATCAGAAGTAGAAAACTGCTTATTTATTACTGCTAAAGTTAGTACTTTTTTTTTTTTCATTTAACAATTCATAATAAGATAAAACATTTTAGAGCATATATTGTAACAAAATTCTTAATTGTGCAGGCAGGGGGTCCTGTGTATGACATACCAAAAGGTAGGAAGGATGGAACAAGGTCCAAAATTGAGGATACTTTCAATCTTCCTGCACCCATTTTCAATGCTTCTCAGCTCATTAAGATGTTTGGGCAACGTGGGTTTTCTGCAAAAGACATGGTGGCTCTCTCAGGTAATATAATATGAAAAATGTTGTAAAAAAATATCAGTTTATAACTGTGATGTGGAACAATAAAATTTTAAATTCATGTTACTTTAACAATGCACACTAAAAAACACTAGTTTACTTGTGGTCTATTCTCTTTCTAGTTGTAATCTGGTGCAATGTGAACGTATTAGAAGTCTATGATTGCTAATGTCTATTGTATGCATGTGTTCTCTTTGATACTTTTACTGTGTGTTCAATAATTTGAAGAGAATATGGACCTAACCCTACATGCCATGTGTTAAATACAAGATTCTGACTCATTTTCCTTTTCCAAATTAGTAAGCACTAATTAAAGTTTGAGAACATGGTTAATGGTCTGTTAAGTGTCAATCAAAATGGTTTTTGATTGTGCAGGAGCTCACACATTAGGAGTGGCAAGGTGTTCTTCATTCAAGCAGAGACTTACCCCATTGGATCCATCTTTGGACTCACAGTTTGCAAAGACACTCTCCAAGACATGCAGTGGTGGTGACACTGCAGAGCAGCCCTTTGACTCCACCAGGAACGATTTCGACAACCTATACTTCAACGCTCTGGTCTCAAACAACGGTGTTCTCACATCAGACCAAACGTTGTACACCACCCCACAAACCAGAAACCTTGTAAACTCTTATGCAATGAACCAAGCCTTGTTCTTCTTGGATTTTCTACAGGCAATGGTGAAGATGAGCACGCTCGATGTGAAAGAAGGGTCCAGAGGGGAAGTACGAAGAAATTGCCATAAAATAAACTGAACTGGGGAAAGGGTGTGATGTTCAATTGATTTGGGAAACTCTACAGAGTTGTCATTCATTGGTGAAACCACATGCTTTGTCTGTCTTAATCATAAATAACATGTTTGGTTTGCTCTTTATGATTGTTTCCATTAAGAAGATCATTTATTTGTATTACTATTATTATTATTGTGTAATATTCAAAGGAAAAGTAGGTTATAAATAATTGAAGTGAAAATTTATTAGTATTATCCCATTCATACTTCTCTATTCGTTTTCGCATTGAAATAAAAGAAAATAACTCAATTTAAATACTTAAAGATAGTGAAACAAAAAATTCTGATTTTGTAAGAGACAAAAATTATAATTATTTGTTTCTTAAAGAGTTCATTTACTTTGGATATCAGAAACATAAAAGAAAGTTACATATAAAATGAAGTTTAAAATAAATCTAATATTATCTCATCTTATCTTACTCTTTTTCCTTTCATTATTATATTTCTCTTTTTTAGTTTTATATTAGTAATAAATAAAAACGGCATTCCTATATAAAGGAGAAAAAAAAATTAAAAAAAATTATTTTTTTAAGATTTGTTATTGGAGTTTCTCATCTTATTCTTACTCTTTTTCTTTTTATTATTACATTTTATTTTTCAGTTTTATATTAGTAATAAATAAAAACAGCATTCTTATATAGAGGAGAAAAAAAATAAAAATAAAAATAAAAATAATTTTTTAAGATTTGTTATTGGAGTTTCTCATCTTATTCTTCTCTTCTTTTTTCTTTTCATTATTATGTTCATCTATTTTAGTTTTATATTAATAACAAATAAAAATTAGTAATTTATAAGTATTGAGAATGAAATAAATAACATAATTACTTTAATATAATTATGTTCATTGTGTTGAGTTATAAATTTAAATTTATTTAATATATTTTTGTATAATAATAATAATATATACATAATAATAATAAAATAGAAAATACGGATATAAATAGAAAATGCAGATATAAAGGCGCGTGTTTGTGTTTCGACTTGTTATAAGTAATAAGTAATGTGTTAAAAAGGAGAGATATACATTTTACATATGCTTGTCATTTCTTTAGAAAAATATATTTTTTTAAATTTAATAAATTGAAATATATTTTTTATTTGGAACACAAATTCACGTCAAATTTTAGAAACTTAAAATATAATAAAAAATATTATTTTATATAAACTATAAGTTATTTTTTATTTTATTAAAATTATAATGTTTTTCTTCTAGTTTTCTGGAAACTACTCAAAATAGTTTTCAAATGATTTTGCAAACGTATTTTTTTACAAAAATAAAATATATTTGATGAAAAAAAATTAAACAATGGAAAATTAGGAGGTGTTTCTTCTTGGATCCTTACATTTTTTTCCTGCACCCTTCAAAAATGTGAGTTGGCAAAATTAATCCTGAGAGATTTCAGGAACCTCGGCACATCGTCTCCTTCGTCTCTATCATTGTCGTTGTTCATAGCAAGTGGCGGTGAGTATTCTGGGCGATTTTTGTGATTTTAGTGCGCTCTTAGTGGACGTAGACAAACATGTGTGCTTTCCAACAACATTCCAATGGTTAGTGAGTGATTTTGGAAATGTTGTTCCTTAGAGAAAAAAGGTAAGGTTTGTTTTTTTTTTCTTCTAGAATTGGTATTTCCTAATATTTGTAAAAAATGGCAAATCCGAAATAAAACGAGTGAATGCATGTATGTTACATTATGGAAATGCAGTCCATAACCATTTCAAAATATCATTTTCGAAACATATTTTATGATTTCCAAATTTATCACTTTGGAAGTCAACAAATGTGTTTTGAAAAGGATATCAAGCATCTTATTATACTTTAACATAACAAAATCAAAACATAATTTCAAATGAGTCTACATGTGATAGGACACACATTCAATGTGCAATTGTATAAAATGCTGGTTGGCTTTGTATCTAAACATGTTTTGATTCTCATTATTGAAGAGTTTGAACGGGTCAATGATGTGAGGTTTGACAATGAACGTTGTGGATGTACTTAGGGACTCACGAATTACCATGTGTTTGTCAGTTAGCCAGATATGTTATGAGTGTCATTCCACTTAATGAAGTTCATGTTATGTGGACAAGACTCAATTTTTCAGATTTATCTGAATGTGATTCATCATCCGAGTTGTAAATTCAACCAGAATGGGATGTCATTCTATCCCGGTTCAAATAGGTTGATATTTGTGACAAAGGAACAATTAAAAACAAGTTGCGTGAAATTGCCTACCCAGACATGACAACATTATGTGCATCACTTAATGCAGTTAAGACAAAAAAAGGATCCCAAAAGAGTAAAACAAACAAATTTTAGAGGTCTACAAAACACATCCCTTCATACTTTGAGCATGTAGATCATATCCATTTTGTAAACGATTACGTAATCTATAACCTAATTGGAGAAACCTACCGGATTACGTAATCCAAAACCCTAACTAAACAACTGTCCATACCGAATTATATAATTCAGGACTTATTACAACCCTAAACCCTACTAGATCACGTAATTCAGAACTTCTAGAAACCCTACTAGATTAGGTAATCTAGAACCTAATTAAAAACCCACTAGATTACGTAATTTGGTACCTATTTGTGCGAAGAAACTACCGAATTATATTATATCTTTTCAAATACTTTCGTCAAATTATACTTAAAGATGAAAACAGTGAAATTACTAAGTTGTAAATGAAGAGGACAATAGTGAATGATGGATAAGGAGAGATTTAGAAGGGAAGGAGAAAGTAGAAATATGTTAAAACAGGTTAAAGTAGATTAAAGTTATATTTTAATTTTTTAAAATTTTTAATTTTTTTTTTTACTGAAAGGTATAATAGTAAATGCGATTTTATAATGAGGGTGGTTGAAGAAGTCATGGAGGTGCAAGAAGAAGCTGTCTCAACTAAAAAACAAAATAGAGAGAAAGCTCTTTCAAGAGCTGGGTTTCGGTGAAGTGGAGTCGTTGTTGTGATATCTCCATCGAAATTCCACTCACAATTTCTGAAAATCGAAGCAACTCACTACGTAGTTACCTTTCGTTCCATAACCACAGATCCACCGTTTTATTTTTTCATTCTTTTTTTCCATTTTCCCGAGAAAGTGTGGGAAAACAATGGAAAAAATGAACAGAGCCTTCGAGAAAGTGAAGACAATGGTGGGAATGGACGTCGAAGACGAAGAGCAGCAGGCCGCGGCATTGGAAAACAGCAACTCCTTCGCCTTTATGGACGATTTCAACCGCAACTGCACCTTGTCCACCACACAGGTCTTCTACTTCGCTCCATTTCTGCTCCAATTGGAAAATTCAATTGTTGTTAATCGTTTCATTTCAGAGAAAATAGAATAATACTTAGCGATGAGATAGAAAGGAAGTGAAATTTGAGTGTGTGATTGATTCGGTACGGAAATGGATGTTCTAGGTTTTAGACGTGGATCTGTCCTTAATTGTGGTTTTTACATTGCTATAGTTTAGAATTTGATTTTCCTTTATTACCATTCTCGAAGGTCAGGTGTTTTGGTGTTTTAATTCGATTTGCTGTTGTTATATCAGAAACTGTAGTTAGTGTTAGGCTGGAAGATAGGTTGGTGAGAAGTTTTTTTTAATTCAGTGTTAGATGAGGAAAGCTACTCCATAGTTACATAATTCTCACAATAACCATGCATGCATATCACACCCAAATTTACTGTTTCTGTGATCTGGATTCCTTTTAATGGAGATCTTATAATAATAATGTGAAAAGTGATAAGTCGTGTACCTTAGCGAATCATGAATGCATACTTGTGCTGCATTCCTGATAACTACGACCTACCATAAGTGAGAACAAGTCAAGTGACCTCGAGATTTATTTGACCCCCTGTCAATTTACAATGTTTTTAAGGAAAATTAGCAAAATATTGCCGCGTAGGAATATTTTTAATTTTTAACCTTGAATTGGCAAGGTGCACAGTAGGAATGAAGGTAGAGAGTTGCATGGGCATGGTCATCACTTTTTTACCTTTTTGGATACTGGAAGCTATCAGTGTTATCATTAGCGGATTGTGGGAAATGGCAGAAAGCCAGTCCAGGCTTTCAATAGCATCCATATTTGCCCTTTCTCTACAGGGGCTGCCATCGTAGAGCGGTTTGGTCTAGAAGACATAGCAGACTGAAGAGCGTTGATAGTGACTGTATATATACTCTAAAATAGCTCTCTGAGCAGAGACCTCAGGGCCTATCTAGGGGATCATTTTTTTGGATTTCAGTTTCCAAAAATATAATCTATAATCCACTATATCATATAGTAGATAGTGTTGCAGACAAATTGTGGAAGTCACATAGGTGTTGTATATCGATGTGTTATATGTATAAAAATTAAGTTGTATGCAAAAAAAAAAGCGTCAAAATTGGCTTAATATTAAGTTGTTAACTCAAAAGTTCAGTTGGCTGGAGACTTGCTGGAATTTACTAGAGGATATAGGATACTTGTTGCACCTATGGTGCCATAGCAATTATAATAGTGGGTGGAGTTGCAATTCCAGATCCGAGGACTTCTGAATGCTTTAGCTCTAGCGGATATTTAACAACACTGGAAGTTTTACAATGTTCAATCCACAGATGATATGAGATTGAGAAATAAAAACAATAAAAAATATGGAGATAATATTTTCTAATAGAAATTATGCTTGTAGATTTTTTTGTATTGTTGGAAATAACTTATACTGGCTCTTAGGTGTAACTAAGAGTTGAGAATGATTCACTGATGGACTGCAAGAAATAACTGAATATCTTCACAAAATCATTCATAAAGGGTGAAGTAAAATAAATATTTGTTGGAAGATGACTGGATGCCTGAAATACATTTTATTTGGATCAGAATTTTTGTGGATTTCTTATTGAACTGAATTATAGTGATATTGCATAACTTTTAAGTTCATTCGTGTTTGTAAGATGTGCCTTGGTTAATGAATTAAGATATGTAGTCTATAGAGGTACCATGTTTTGAGGTTCTGTAGTTTAAATTCTCAATACAATAACTGTGCAATTCCAATTAAATAAGGATGCCTTCTGTTTCAAACTACATAATGGAGTTAGCTTGGCTTTGGTAATTTACAAACTCAAATCAAGCATTGGACTTTGAGGAGCATAATGATATTGTTTCTCTCTCTCTCTCTCTCTCTATATATATATATATATATATATATACATATATATGTATATATATATATATTTATTTTTTATTTATTTTTATATTTTTTATATATTTTTTTTTTGTAATTGTTCCATTCATGTTACCTGTTATTGTTGGGGGTTGGCTGGTTAGGTATTGGGGAATATCGAAAAGGTCAGAAGTATCAGTTTTACTTCATATTTTTGTGAGGCCTGATTAAATCTCTCTCTTTTCTCCTATATACTGGATTCTTTTACCAACTGTTTGCATCAATCACCTCATGTCTTCTTATTTACCCAAACTTCTATCATATTGAAAAATGTTAATTTGATTCATCTAACATGTTTCTATTTGTAAATTGTCTTTCACAGTTTAACTAATAAGCTCTCTGTCTGTGACCAGAGACTATATGGTTTTGCCATTTGCTTTTCTGCTGGATTAACTTGTACACTATTGGTAAGTTTGACATTATGATTTTTCTTGTTAAATAAGTGAAGCATATATGCTAGTGCTTCAGTTCAATGTGGAAATATTAATCTTAAGCTTTAATCGGTCTTAGAATATGGCCACACCCAATGCTGAAACAAGGCGTGCACACTACCAGTGTGGGCTCATTTATGCACCTTATATCCCTGTGAATGTTGAGAATGTTTCTATGGCCAGTATAACTGTAACCTATGACCAATATAGTCAAAACACAAGGCAGCAACCATGGCATTTAGATGTGTTCACCATTAGATTGTATTACTCTTATAGTTATAGAGCATAAACAAGAAACTCCTATACTTTCGGCTTCTTTTACTTAAATCAGCTACTGGAATAGAATAGATGTATAAATTTATATATTTAAATATGAGGGTAATGAATAAATCTCGTAATGGTTTCTCTTTCCTTTTGTATGAAAAATTGATGGGAATATAGTTCTTTTCACTTCCTTTCTGAAAACTTTACTTACAACTGTTGCTCTTTCTACTTTAATGTATAATAATATTAGCCTTTTAACTCAATTTTTTTGGCAGACAAGAATAAGCACTAACAAATGGCATTTCCCTCTCCCATGTTACAGTCCATGCTTGTTTTTTTCAAGCCAATCAAGTTTGCAATAGCATTCACTCTTGGTAATTTGCTTTCACTTGGAAGGTATGTCCTGTTTTAGAGCTGTATAATTACATTATGATGCTGACTTCCTTATACTCTGCAATTTAATGTAATAGAAATGAGGATACATTCAAACATTTTCTAGTTCACTGAATTTCCATTCACAGGTTTCAAATATTATGCTATTATCAGTAATGGGTTTTTTTTTTCTTTCTTTCCTTCGGAAAAGGGGGTTGGGGGAGGGGGAAGGAGATGATAATGTTTCTTTACTCTTTATATCACTGTGCGCGGCACTAATCCTATGAACCTCAAATTAGTACTTTTGCCATAAGGCTCTCACACCTGATAGGCTATTTTGTTGATTGGGCTCTCTTCGTAGACTTGATTTCTAAAAATTAATCAGTTAAATCCATTAAGTAATGCAGGAAACTGGAACTCTACTCAACCATAGATCACAGAGTGAAATGAGAAATGGGGGCATTACAGTGACTAGGTCAGCTCTTCAAGGCTGCCTAGCTTCCTCCGAAGTCCTAGTGTTATTGCTGATCCTTTCTTGCCTTCCGTTCATTCCATGTCTTCTTTTAATAACCTTGGCAAACTTCCCACCTTCCATACTCTTCCTCTACCCTGCATCCCATCCACATGTCTAGTCTATTAAAAGAAATTCCCATGCATATTCTATTTTATCTCACCTCTGTTACTCATGTTTGTCCTTAATCACTACCTTTCCTTTCTCCTCACTTGGCTCTTGGTATAATTGGGTATCTATCACAGTGCTTAAAAGTGGGATTTCCATGGTTTAATTTCTGTTCTTATGAACGAAATCACCAAGTATAGGAAGTCATTCTAATAAAATAGGTGTTAGGTATTTTGAATTCTTACTTTGTAGTAAACAAATTTCAACAACCAGTATAGAACAACTTTCTTAAGGTTAGGATATCAAGATGAAAATAAGCAAAGACTAATTTGCATAATCTTATTCTGGACTTCAGTTTCCTTTTTCTTTCTTTTAGCTGGGTGATGTAACACTCAGTATTATGCGCATATGATGTCTTTCTTGTATATATAAAAGTTAAATTTGAACAATGATTTTTGCTGTAAGTATTAGATTGATCCGTGGTCCAGTTACTTGTATTAAAGTGATCATTTTTCCATAGATGCAATCATTGAGATTTAAATTTTATTTATCTCCATTGTCACAATATATCCCTCTTTTACGTCTTTTGCTTTAGAAATTGTTTTATAGTTACATTTTATTGTTTCATCTTACTCTTACTAGTTTAGTATTTTAAATTAAAACTGACTAAATAGTTTGAAGTTGAAAAATTATGAATAGTTCATGTTTATATATTGACTTTGAAACTCCTTTTCAATGCTGTTCTGTTTACTTTAAATGCTAAGTGGGAATCTTTTTTATGGCAGCACAGCATTCCTAATAGGTCCTAAGAGGCAAGTGACAATGATGCTTGATCCTGCTCGTATATATGCAACAGCCATATACATTGCAAGTATGATAGTCGCCTTGTTTTGTGCTCTTTATGTAAGTCAATGTAGTTGTCTTTTCTTCATTTTATTTAAGCACAAAAAGATCCCATCTTTTACTAGCTCATTATCTCATTATTTTGCATTAAACAGGTTCATAACAAGTTACTGACACTTCTTGCAATTATTTTGGAGTTTGGGGCACTTGTTTGGTATGTCACATATTTTCCAATTGTCTTCCATATAAATTTGTTCAATATAACCCGAAGTGTGCTGTATGCACACATTAAGTTACCATACCATAAATCTGATGTGGCACAAAAGAGTATGCCAAATGTATGGAAAATTCTAAAGATAAATTCAATTATATAATGTATATATGCTCCAAAGAGAAAGGCTATATGTCCACCAATAAGCCCCGAAAAAAGTTTGAATGGTTAGTTATAGAATTAGTCAGGGTAGCCATGAACTGATGATGAAAATTGAAAGACCTATTTAGTAAACGTGTATTTTTAGTTGAAATAGCTCGAGTGTCTTGTAACATAGGGGTAAAAAAAAAATGAAAGGGCAAACTCAGCCGCAGTGCCTTCCTAGATAAGGCAAAAGGGTGGGAATATGAAATGAGCTAAGCACAATTGGCATTCGAAACTTGAATTTGTGATTAACTCAGTGATGAAGTAGTTGAGGCAGACATTATGATGTGTGGATGGTGCAGCTCCGTTTTTGCGTTAGACTAACTGCTTCAAGCTGGGTCAACTGTGTGAATAGCAACAGTTTTCATGAATCAACTAGCCTTTAGTTGGCTGATGTGGCAATATCTGATGCGACTACATCTTTACTAGAGCTACACATATAAGGCTTGAAAAAAATTGAGAAACCTAGGAATGAAGCCAACACCCAATAATGCAAGGAGTGAGCTTCTACCACCACTACACCAATGTGCTTTATCATTTTATGTTTTGTATAAATTACCATATACTTGAGATTAATGTAAAAAATAAACGAAAATTAAGCAGTTAATTTTTATCTCTTATCAGTATTTATTGTCATCTAATAGTTTGGCTACTCAAATCTTGTTATTAATAAAAACTTATATAGCATTGTAAAACTAAAAGCACTTTATTTCATTTGAAGTATTAATGATATCTACGTTTCAATATTGTATAATCTAATATCTCTTCAAGAATGCAATAATATGATTTATCCTGTTGTGATTGACAGGTATCCACTCCTATATAATCTGACATATTTCTCTATCTTCTGGTATATTTATTGACAGGTATAGTTTGAGCTACATCCCTTTTGCGAGGTCCATGGTTTCAAAGATCATGGTTTCATGCTTTGACACAGAATTTTAGGTTATAAACTCAAAAAATGACTATGGCATTGTCTTTCACACCCTCAATATCCTAGAAGTCCTACAGAAAAAGGTTTTCTGACATTGAAATACACTTGTGGATTATGATTCTCTTTATTGTCTGCTCTTCCCTTTCGTGGACTCTTGTGTAGGTTCCACTAGATTGTTAGACGTAAAATCTTGTGCATTTGTATTTTGTTGTTTTTGGGCTAATGTAAAAATCTTCATTTCTCAGCTGTGTCCTTTCACTCTTCACTCGTTTCTCATTTCTTGTTTTCGTTGCTTCGTGCTGCTTTGGGGGATGGCTATGTCCCAAAGTCTGCAACCTTTAATTTCAAGAACAATTCTTGCCCAAAACGGTTGATTCATTTAATCAATTAAAAAACATCACATCTTAGAAAAAAAGAAGTGAGAGTCCATTCAGCAAGAAACTACAAAGCTGGAGATAAACACGTTTTCAAAGGATTTTTTTTTAAGTGTGATTTTTAATAAATGGCCAATTTAGCGTTGTCTTATTAGTTTTTGAAACCGAGTAAAATTTAAATGAATTTCTGAAATTTTGTTTAACTTCATAAAAAAAAAACTGAATTGGAATCAAGACAAAACATAATTAAAGACTTGAAAGAAATTCTAAATTTTTTAGAAACTTATTTGAGTTTTCTTTAGTTTCATATATTTAATATCTAGATATATTTTTATTAAACTATTCATTCATTCATGAATAAAACCTTATGGTAGCATCTTTATCTTATTCACCAAGAAAATTAACTAGCAATAAAGAGAATGACACATTGCACAACTTTCAAATGTTTTCTCATGCAAGAGAGAGAAAAAAGGTAAATAAGTAGGAAGAGGTGAAAGGAGATAGATTAATAAACGAACAACAAGTTCACATCATCACATGTCCTTATTGATCAAACAATGTATTTGTAATTTGAACAAACTGTAGCATATATATATGAAGACAAGAGTGAAGAATGTGGAGAAGAAATGAGTATGTGGTATTAAATGTCAGTAGCTGCAAAACTGAAAGAAGCATAAGAGATAGAACCAGCATCCCAACTATCATGAACAACTTTGGCCTTTGCATTTTCACCAGCAGCACCCATGGCCACATGCAATGGGAAGAAATGATCAGGCCAAGGATGAGCCATTTTTGCATATGGAGCCTTCTCTTCATATTCATTTACTTCCTCGTATCTGCATCAGTCATGGATTGAAGAAATACATAATTAAGAACCATGTTATTTCCCATTTTGCTACTAGCCAATGCATCAAGTGTAAACGTTTCCAGCACATCAAAATCACTGTATGTTCATAATGAGTAAAATTCATAACTCTAGTTGAAGAAGACTATGCCACTTTTACTTTTTTACCACTTGGTAACCTATTTCATAAGCTCAGATAAAGTTCTCAGTGAATCAAAAACATCCAAGAAAACTATACTGTTGTGTTATGTTCCAATAGACAGTTACCACTTTGAATGTAGAAGCTCACCAGAGTCAACCTAAAGTAGAAGCTCACCAGAGCCAACCTAAAGTAGAAGCTCACCAGATACAACAATAATGCATGTTGGTGAATGTAGGGAATCCTTTGATGCTACCTATGTATTTATCATTTGCAATTCTTTCCCAACTTAGAATTAAGATTTAGGACCATACAAAGAATGTTAGTATGAATGTGAATGTAGAAACCAAAGCAAGGAATCATGGCTCCTTCTTCCCGCACCTAGTCTAAATTGTCCATGTGCAATTTTTAGACATATAATATGAAACACATTTTTTAATTGTATAATATTTCCAGATATAAATGTATTTCAGATTATAAATTTTAAGATGTATTATAGATTGTAAAATCAAGATCGTGTAATTGGACATACATTTTTTTATTTTTAAATTGTGTAATGTAAAATATAGTTTTTAATTATGTATTTTAGAATACATTTCCAAATCTAAAAAAAATATTATGATAATCCGCTGAAATACATTTATGAATTTAAAAATATATTTTGATTTAAACAATTCGAAAATGCATTATAGATTTCACAATTGTAATTATCAATTGAACATTTTGGAAACAAGTTAAGAATTAATTCTAAAGTTAAAACTAAAATTGCATCATCTGCCAAAAAAAAGGTCCTACCGAGATTTGAACTCGGGTTACTGGATTCAGAGTCCAATGTCCTAACCACTAGACCATAGGACCTTATTCATTTAAACTTTATTTTACAATTCACAAATTAACTATTATAACTATAATTAGTTTTCAAATCTTATGATTTGTAACTTTACTAAATATTAAATTATTATTTCAAATTGTTAAATGCAAAAGACGTATAATTCGAAAATAACTTGAAAATGAATGTCACATCCAAAGTTGCTCAAGTCCTTTTAGAAAAAAAACCTAAAAACTTATGCCTAAAAAATATGTGATGTATTTAAATATAAACATATATAATAAAGATAAATTTATAATTAAATGATATAAAAAAAAATATTAAAATAACAATATTATGGATTTGTGATTGTATAAAAAATTATGGATTATTAATGTATCATTGAAAAAAATATGAACTAACTTGAAAACACCTATAGTAACCTCCACCTCCTCCAGCAATACTCAGTGAATTCAATGTCTAAAGCAAGAAGTCACAATAACAGCAATGGAGGTTGAATGAATAATAAAACAGGGTAAAAGCATTACCTTCCATGAAGAAGAGAGGTTTTCAGCCAGGAGATAAAAGCCTGAGCCCATGGAGCAGGTGGGCTATTACGAGGACCCATTGCTCTGAGGTTGTGGGTGGCACTCCCAGACCCAATGATCAGAACACCTTCATCTTTAAGAGGGGCCAAAGCCTTTCCCATGTTATAGTGGTAAGTACCTCCCTTGTTGGATGAAACTGAGAGTTGACACACAGGGATATCTGCCTCTGGGTACATCAACATCAGAGGCACCCATGCACCATGGTCAAGCCCACGTTTCGTGTCTTCATCCACATGGCTAAACCCTGATCCTAAGAGCACCTCCTTCACCCTCTTGGCCAAGTGTGGTGCCCCAGGTGCTGGATATTTCAACTACCAACAAAAGGGTACACAAGTTCAAGATAAAACCAGAGAAAAATAGTAAGAGATCATCAAAATGTGAGAAAAAATCAGTGTAGGTTTGATTTCTATTCTAAAAAGAAAAAGTTTAGATTTTGAAGAAATTCAAAATGGAATTTAAGTTTAACTCAATATCATAAAATCGGTTTATAAGTTTAGGTTTGCACCACTTATATACTATGAAATGTCCACTATGAGGCTCAGACACTCCTGTGTGTCCGTGTCGAATTCACGTTATCAGTAAAGCGTTCAATTCAAAAAATATTTATTGGATTTATGACAATTCTAATACAATTTTCACACAATTTAAAAAAAATATATTAATTTTCTAAAAATTCAAACTTATTATATAAATTTTAGTATAATTATAAAAATAAGGAACAAATCATTTTCATGGTAAGAGATGAAATTGTGTTAGAAAATAATTTTGAACGAAAAATATGAGAAGTAAATTAAACATACTCTTAATATTTGCAGTTATATTTGAACTATGCTCAAATCATGGTTGTTTTAAAAAAGCAAGGGATTGAAGTCAAAGATAATAAGATATAAAAATAATAATTAGAATGTAAGTTTAAAGAATATTAGGATGGTAATATTCACCAAAAATAAACTAATGGCAAAGAACCAGTCAAATTGGTTCTCACTTCAAACCATGAATAATCATGCTAATATAATTAACTTTAAAAAAAACATATAAAGTGGGTTTGACATTGACCAAGTTCTTCTTTTATATACATAATTTTTTTTTTTTATCTATTTTGCTCTTCCATTAATTTTAAATTTTATTCCCACAGTCACAGCAATTATTATCGAAAATAAGTATTTTTTTCCGAGTTAATCACAATTAAATTTAACTCTAAAATAGATAATAAGTCACAAAATACATTTTTTTCTTTAATTTATTTATAATCTATAACAATTTATAAAGGAGATTTTTTTTAAATTGATTTGTAAACTTTTGAATATTTTACTAATTTTACTCTTACCGATATAAATTATTTTAAATTTTATTTTTTATTAATTTATATTAGTAAATAAATATTTATCTTTTCATAACACAGTAGAAAATGTAAAACTGATTCGTGTTTTCAAACATCGTAAATGTCGAATAACTAAAAACAGAAATATTAATTTGATTTATAGAATCAAATAACTTACCAAATTTGTAATAATAAAGAGATGAAATTGAGAAAAAATTGTATAAGCAGAGAGATTAAGAAAGTAATTTAACCTAATAATAATAATAGTAAAAAATTATGCAAACAAACAAACCTTGTACATGGATTTGGGGAAGCCGTAGAAGTCGTAGACGGTGTCGTTTCGGTCAACGACGTTGACGGTGGGAAGATTGGTGTCCCAGTGGCCGGAGACAACGAGAATGGCGGAGGGTGGCGTCGGAAACTGCTCTTTCCATGAACTGAAGAACTTCCTCGCCGGAATCGAATCATCCACGGCGAGACTTGGTGATCCATGCGATACGAAGAACGTCTCCTTCAATTTCAACCCCATTTTCTCACTCTTCTTCTTCTCTTCAATCGAATCTTCAATCAAATCACCACTTTCTACTTTTTCTTCTCTCTTTGCCCAACTATTTGAACTGTAACAAAATCTTAAGATTTTGTTCATAGATAGTTGTAATCAATGAACGAACCATTCAGAGACAGATAAAGAAAGAAAAGTCTTTATATTATGTAAAATATTATTGTTACATACTATATACCAATTATTATAAATGTTTTGGTTATGTGTTCGTATTTAATAAAATTTTGATTTTTATATTATTTCTATTAAAAAGTCTAATTTTAAGAAATATAAAAATTAAATGATTAATTTTAAGTTCAGAGGTTATGTAGTTATTGTTAAGTAAAGATCGTATGATTGTGTATTACTACGTAAAAATATATTTCAATTTAATAAAAAATAAAATAATCTTACTACAATTAACATATATGAAACTGCTAAAACAAATTGTGTTCACGTAAAAGTATAGATTTAATAAAGGATAAAATAGTTTTATTGAAATTTGACTCGTGAAATTGTTTAAAAAGTTATATATACAAGTATAAATATTATGATGATTATTTGTTTATTCCACGGTCTATGTTTTATTGTCATAATTGTTTTTTAATCAGGTAACGTGTAATGATTTTGTATTGTTTGTTTATTATATTTTCCGTTCTATGTTTGTGACATTTGACCGGCCAACGTTTTATTTGACGGGCCAATGTTTTAGATGAAATTAACTCAAAAGTGTCATTGTCATGCCATAATTTTAATAGATGATAATTTACATGATAATTACGAAAAAAAAAATCAAAACACTGTGAGTAAAGGCTGTATTGCGTTTTGCTTTTTATTTATTTATTTTACATGATATTGTAATATACACTCAAAACAAAAATCTTTATTTTGAAAGATCATTAGTTACTTTTAACTAAAATTACAAGTATTATTTGGACACAGACCCATTCTTGATAAAAACTGAGTATTGTTTGAAACACAATCACTCTTAACTAAAATTTGAGTATTGTTTGTATCTCAATCATTCTTAACCAACCCATTGAGTATTGTTTAGAAAGAAACTATTTTCGGTTAAGACATACTATTCTTTTGACAAGGTCACTCATAGTTCACCCAATGAATATTGTTTGGAACACGATCACTCTTGACTAAGATAAAATATTGTTTGGATAGTAATCACTTATAACTAAGACATTGGACATTGTATGGAATGCAATTATTCATATCTAAACAAACAAGGCGTATAGAGATGTGATAAAAAAATATCAGAAGAGTTTGGTCACTAAAGAGGATTAGTGTCTAAAGATGTATACAATGATATGAACTTTCTTCTAGTTTGCTATATGAACACAACAATTTTCTCTACAAAGCTTGTAAGAGCAAAAAAATATTTTAGCAACATTTTGACACTTAACCATCGTTCTCTTTTTTTGTCTTCTTCTTCGAAGGATAAATTTATATAAAGCTTGGAAGAAAGAGTTGTTGCAAATCCTTTTCTGACCGTTGAAAGCGTTGAACTCAAATAGCTTGATATCTTCTAGCACCTGATGAGTGCGAATGTAGAGATGCATTAAATATGTTCCGTGCAACATTAAATATGTTCCATGCAACATTAAATGTCAATCTATTGTTCAAGCAACATTCTAATAGCAAGAACACTTATAAGCACTTGGCTAGAGAACTTTCTACTCAAAACGAAGTAAAAGACAAAGATTGCACATATATTTCGACCATAGTTGACATAAATTTGTGTGAGGATGGTTGTTGAAACAAAACAACTTTAGCTCATATCCCAATAGATATTGATGTAGATGTTTACTTATTAAATCATCTGGATAGACAAAAGATGAAAACTTTTCCTATAATATAAAAATAAGCTTCCAAAATATTTTTGTCAAATATAGTGTAGGCTTAAAGGCTATGTGCATTTATCTTCAGTTAAAGATTTTACTTATCAAATGAAACAAAGATTGCAAGGTGTTGTATCATCTATTAGACGAAGTGTTTAAAATAGACTTTGATGTCTCCAAATCCATGAAGATTGGTTGAAGGCTTTGTTGTTGCTTATGTGTGTGGGTTTTGGGTAGTTTGAATTTGTAATCCACTCTTAGGTTTAGGGTTTAAGGTTTAGGGTTTAGTTAGAATCCAAAGTTGGTTTAAATCAAATTCTTTTGAAAAAAAGTGTTTTCCAAAGAAGTGGAAAAAAACCTGTTGTTTTATCGTTTCAATCGGTTGTTTTACACTTGGTGTTTTTGAAACAAGTTTTGACAGAGCTTGAAATTTGTTGACCTTACTGTCAAACCAATTCAATCGGTTATTTCGACATTTCAACTGATTGTTTTTTGAAAATCCTTAACAAAATTTGTTAAGTTTGGTAAATATGTTTTAATTGATTCAAAACTGATTTGACTCTTGTATTAAATGTTTTTAACAATCTTTTGGAGTTTAAATAATTTGTTTTACGCTCCTGGTAGTTAAGATATCAGATTAAATCTTTCAAATTAGTTTTCTCCAAGATTGCTTCAAGCTTTGGATTTTTCTAAGAGTGAAATAGGATTGTTTTGGAATTTTTGAATTCAATCTCTGATTGTATTTGGTGTGATCATTCATTTTCTCTCTTAAATACAATAATTCTGTGTAAACATGTTTTGTGCAGATCCAGAGGATGTTCTGTGATCTGTGGTGTGTTGTTTGCCAAAGGAGGTGTGTGTTCTTGAAGGGTTCAAGATCACCTCTTTGGTGTGTGGTTTGTAATCAAGGTTATTTGATTGCTTAGTGGAATACCCAGTGGTTTATGGGGGACTGGATGTAACTCTTGGATAAGAGTGAACCAGTATAAATTTGTCGTGTGATTCTTTCTACCCTTAATCTCATTTAAATATATTTTAGTTTGTTTTTATTAACTGTTGATAAAAGCAACCAGTTGAATCACATAAACAATCGATTGATTTTCTGGAAACATAATAAAACAAATTTGTTTCTTGGATAACTTGATGTTTTTCTCTTTGATTCTTCATTAACTTTCTCTATACCTTCAATATTTGCGAAAATCTTTTATAAACAGTTAACCCCCTCTTGTTTAAGGCCTACAATTCTAACACGAAACACTTTCATCTTGCAATAGTTTGTTGTTTTTCATAATTCATTATCTTTTAGATGAAACATCTACATGTTTTACACTTTTGCGTGACATACACTTAATCAAAACTAATGGACAATTGGACTTTGCTCTAACAATAATAAGTCTCATTTTAAAATTTATATTTAGAGAAATTTTAATTATTTCACAATGTAAAAGTTTTATGTTTTTTTTAAATAAATTATTTTATACTTACTTAGTCTTTCATTCATTCTTAATGTCAATTTATAAAAATTAAGGCTTAATTAAATTTTAATTTCAATTTGAATATTTTTAATTAAGTATTTATTATAAATTTTTATTCTATTTATCACAAATTTTGTATTTTTAATTGAGTTTTTATTGTGTTGTTTGGTTTTGCTATCAATTGAGTTGGTAATCAATACATTGCATTGTCATAACTTATGTATCTCCGCGTAAAAAATTAAAGTTGACATAATTAAGTTTTAAATATCTCATAAAATTTAGTTATTTTCTATAAAGTATTTATTAAAAAAATTTGTCTATTGAAGGTTCAAAATCTTTATATTTTTTAATTGAGTCTCTACCACACGGTCCTTTGATTTTGTAGTTTCATGCATAACCACAAATTTAGATAATTAAACAAATGAAGCTCTATAATCTTAATTATCTTTATAATAAAATGATATCTTTTTTTAAAATTAAATATTAAAACAAAAATAAATCAATCATGTGGAGACACATCAATTTTCTTAACAGCAAAATCAAACAACAAGAACTCAAGTAAAAGATATAAAAATCTTAGATATTCAATAGAATGAAAATGTTTAATAAGGTTGTCTCAATTGAAAATATCCAAATTTATGGGAGACTTCAAACTTATTTATGTTATTTTTATTTTTCATGTAGAGACACATAGACAATGACGACCCAATGTTACTTTAGTTGACGAGAAAATCAAACAATATCGACTTAATTGAAAAATATAAATTTTTTGGATACTCAATAGAACAATTTTTTTTATTTGGAATTCAATTGAAAAATAAAACTCAAATTTATAAGAGACTTAAAACTTAATTAAAAATAAATAAATACTGAATTGGATTACTATTTCTGAAATTTTCATATTATATAATATTAATGTTTCCAACAAAAATCCTAATAAAGGTTTTTAATATAATTTTTAACGATGAAGAGAATTAGTAGAATATGTATTAAGTTTTAAAAATACCATTTTCTGAACATCTTTGTCTAATGGAAAGGAGAGGGCATTGTGTGCAATGAACATATTGTAGTTAGTATAGTAAAATTAAAATAAAAGGGCATATTAAGCGAATTCTTATGAAATATAACTGTAAATTACTTTTAAGTGTTAAAATATCTTTGAGTAGTTGTTAGTGCAATGAATTTTATTAGCCACAACATAGCCATCATAAGACAATGAGCTTGAAATAATCTCATCTAGTTTGCTTCACACCTCATTGTGTACATTGCATTCATTTATAAAATCAAAACAACAACAAAAGCCTAATAAAAAACAAAAGAAATAAAAATAAGAAAAGACTAAACACCAACAATCATCTCAACAAGACAAGTCCTCAAAATAAAATTATTTTAATTAGTTTGAGAATGTGTAATATAGGTAATGTGAGACTATATGCCTTTTGTAATACTTAAAATTCACAATATAGCCCACATATTGCAAAAAGAAAGAGAAAGAAAGAAAAAAAAAAGAAAGAAGAAAATCATGTGTTTTATATAAGATATAACGCATTAGAGCTGGTATAGCAAGTTATATGAATCAATTCTAAACTAAGAAACTTAACACACAATGCAGTTAGTATAACAAGCTATATGAACCAAAACACTTAGTGTATGTTAGGGATTATTCAATCATAATACACCCACACAATTCTTGCTTTTATAGATGTGTTGCAATTACTAAGCCATTTCACATGCCTGATATTTATGAGAGCTTTAAAGATTTTTCCAAGATCCCATGCAAAAAACTCTTGTTAGCACTCATATAGGTGATTTCATCAAAGTGTATGTCCCAAATCATGCACCATCTGTAATATGAAAATTATTAAAAACTTTGTTGAAGTTAAAATTCCTTATACCACATAAAATTTAGCTACAAAGTTTACCTTATCAATGATGCACTATCTAGCACTTTGACACACCATAGGAAACAAAGTTGATTTTAAATCAATTTTAGTGCTAAAATAATTTACAAGTGACTTGTTTTTACCCGTATGAACCTTATTCATGGGATCTCTAATTAGAAAGGTTGAGTTTCCATCATCTAATTGTTTCCAATTGCCTTGAGTCTCATTCCTCTTGATGTTTCAAAAATCAAGTTTCTCTTTAGGAGTTTCATCAAAGGATCTATTGAATTTCGTTATGACTTAACATAATCAATGGAAATTGTTCCATTCTTTAATATTTGCTTAATAAAATTATGTCTCAATTGTATATGTTTGTTCTTTCCATTGTAAGCTTTATTTTTTGCTATAGTTATTACTAATTGGTAATCACAATGCATTGATGCAAATGTGGTTGGTTTCATTCCTAACTAAGAATTTTTTCAACCACTCAACTTCACTTCCAATCATTTCAAGAGCAACAAACTCTGATTTCACTATTCATCTTACAATAATTGTTTGCCTAATTAATCTATATGTAATTGCATTATCCTCAAGTGTAAACATATAACAACTTGTGGATTTTGTCTGATTTGAATTAGTGATTGAGATAACATCATTGTACTCTTCTAGTACGAGAGGAAATCCACTATATTCAATGTCATAAGTCATTATGCCTCTAAGTATTTTATGAGTCTTGTAAGCGCATCTCAATTATCTTAATTAGGACATTGAGTGTACCTACTCAGTTTTCCTAATGCATAAGAAATGTCTATCTAAAAAATCTCATTAAATGTAATAAGCTCTTAAATATTTGGGCATATTGAGGTTGAGAAATAGATACTCTTCTATTTTTTTAATTTAGAGTTAGCATAAAAAAATGTGCTTAGTGGTTTAAAGTCATGAATGTCAAACTTCCTAAAATAAATAGTTCTTGGGATAGTAAAATACTATCTATATTCCTTATGACTCTAACTCCTAAAATTGTATTTGTTTCACCCATGTTTTCCATTTCAAACTTAGTTGCCATAAATAATTTTGTTATAAGAACTACATAATTGCGTGTACAAAATCACCTTTTTCATATTTAATGTACACACATTTATCAACATCGTTAATAGAAAAACCATCACAGAATAAAACATATCAAGTTTTACATGTCATTGTTTTGGTGCCTGTTTTAACCCATATACATATTTTAAAAGTTTGCATACTTTGTTCTCTTACCAGGAACTACACACCCTTCAAGTTGAGTAATGTAAATTTCTTCCTGTAGTTCGTCATTCAAAAAGACAATCTTATAGATGGATGCTAGAGCTAACAATGCATGAAGAGAGAAAATCTTGGTAAGTCGGGCCAATGTGTCAACGTAATCTATGTTGGGTTTTTAAGTAAAACCTTTTGCTACTGTGTTGTCTTATATTTTTCTATGGATCCATCAGGATGATACGTTTTCTTAAAAATCCACTTACAACCAATGACCTTCTCTCCTTTAGGAAAATATATTAAAGTTCAAGTATTATTTTTCTTAATTGAATCAATTTCAATGTTAATGGTCTTATCCCAATGTTTTGCATAAAAAATTTATTGATAATTTCTAAAAATTTATTGGATCATTTTTAACTAAAAATGTAAAAGTGATCACCAAAAGAAGTTTTTTTTCTTAGTCTTTTACTTCTCCTCGAATCCTTGCACATGACATAATATTTATAGGTTGTTTAGATGTATCATTAACCTCTAAAGGAAAAAGTTTTTAAATAACTCAACATTTTTCGTCTCTTGTATTACGTTCAATTACATCACTTTTAAGGACAAAAAACCTATAAAACAATACTATGTTTCACATAACCTAAAACATGCGATCAACAATCTTATAACCTATTTTCCTTTTATCATAGAATCACTCCAACTAAACATATCAAACCCTTTAGAAATTTAAGATTAAGATGGTAACTTTTCTACAACTCATAGAATGTTTAACCTATTTTTTATTCCGTATCCTATTTTGTATAAAAAAAATATGTTCTAAGAAGTTTTTTTCCCAAAAATTATCAAGAACACACTAGAATTAACAAACATAACATTTATCATTTTCTTAATTTTTTTTTACATAGTTAAAAAACATTATTTTATACACACAAAAGTTCACAATTAAAAAACCATTCTCCATAACTTGACGTGTAGATGAATTATAAATTTGGGAAATAAATTAATTTTCTTCTTCAGTTTTGTTTCGATCTCATCATTTTGCTATAACCTTATCTTTGAAAAATAGTTTATCAAAACAAATATGAACGTTAGTGAATATTCTTTCGACCGTCATTGGAATAAATAAAGTAGAAGAACTAGTCTTTCCTATAATGGAACATTAATATTATAATTTGTATATATTGTCACAATGCAATTAATCAAAAGTTATTTTAAATAAAAAAATAAAATATCGATATATCAATTTTTTTTTTAAAAAAAAACAAAATATTTTCCGCGTTTTGTGTTTGGTGTTGGCATTGCATCCTCCCGATAGAGAGGCAATCATTTAGTGAGTCACAAACACAGTCTCACATAAACACAAAACACAACACAAACCTTCAAAAGCCACACACAACACAACACACACTTCCGATAGAAGAGGCTCCGCGACAATTAAGGTTACCTCAAAACACTCTTTCTTGACAACTTCTAGGGTTTTCTTTTGCTTGCTCTTTCGCTGCTCCAATTTCCCAATCCGTTTCACTTCCATCTGCATTTGCATTTGCATTTCGTTCTTCAATTCCCTCCGCGCGCGCTTCCTTCGTTCTTCCTGCTCTCGATTTCCCTATTTTTCAATTCTTTCACATTCGAATGTCGTGTAAATTGTTATTGCTGTTTCGTTAATTTGCTTTCTTCTGTTTTACACTGCTTTTTCCTTTGCTATTTTCTCTGCCGCGGAGTTTGAGTTGGATACTGAGAATTTGACTTTTTATTTGATCGAGTAATCTGATAATGCCGATTTCCTCAATTCACGAACTGCTATTGCGTAACTTCTTAATCTGCAGTTGCTATGGCTCTAAATTGGGTTTAATTTTCCCCCTTCAGTAGGAAAAAATGTTGTTCCCTTTCTGTAAGTTGTTTCGGAGGTTGTGTATTGAAATTGGCTGTGTTTCTGATTATGTGCTCGGCTTTTTGGCTGGAAACTAGGTCGCTTGGTTTTGAGTTCTATGATAATGTTGTTGCTTTGAATGATGACTTGTGTGCGTGAGAGAGAGAGAGAGAGATTTTGTTGTTGTTGAGGATGATGATGTGCATGTGTGAGTGAATGAGTGAGAGTTTTAAGTTTTGACTCTGGCTAATTGGCATTCAATACTTGGTTCTAGGGTTGTGATTATATTTGTACTGCATGTAAATGCTGTGTGTGATAAAGAATACAAAAATTCTGATGAAGTTTTATGTTTGTCCGGGCATGAGTTAACTTGATATCATGTTGCTTCATCGGTTATTGTGGTGCGGACCTCTCCATCATTGTTTCTCTTTGTCGCGTTTCTGATAAGTAGAAATTGAAGGCATATGAATGTTGTTTTTGGCCTGATAAGTTATATTGTGGCATTATAAAAGATTAATTCTGATTAGATTTTTTGTTTGTCGTGGTATGTGTTAAGTTGATGTTGATTGTGTTGAGGATGTTGCTTTGTCAGTTACATTCTCGTTGACTGGTGTCATTGTTTCTCTTTGTCGCGTTTCGCCTTGTCGTTTTTTGCCTTGTCGTTTTTCTCCTTGTGTTTTCCATATGTTGAACTTGAATGCATTTGAAAATTGTTTTTGGTGTGATGAATTAATGCGGTGTTATGTTTGTCGTGGTATGTGTTAATTTGATGTTGATCGTTTCAAGGATGTTGCTTTGTCGGTTACTTTCTCGTTAACTTGTGTCATTGTTTCTCTTTGTCGTGTTTCTCATATGTTGAACTTAAATGCATCTGAAAATTGTTTTTGGTATGATTAATTAATATGGTGTTATGTTGTTTCCATTGTTGGCTTGCAGCTACTGACTACTGTGTAATGTGTGGAGAGCAGATATAGGAATTGTTTTGGCTGTCAGATTACTTTCTTTTGAGGTTTACTACCGTGCTGGGTTTTCATTATGAGTGGGGTACCTCCTAAGAGGCCTCATGAAGATGCTGTTCATCAGTCTTCAAAGCATCCACATCAAGATTCAAGTACATATTCCAAGTTGATGCCACCAGTTTCAAATGACCACCATATTCCGTATGAAATGGGTCAGGATTCCCGGGTGGCAAAGGCACTCCGTACTGAACCTCGTGACGCAGATAGAAGATCTCCTCTTCATACAGTGTATCGGATGCCGTCATCTTCAAATGATTCTCATACAGATCATCCCATTGGAACTGAGAACAGAACAGAATCTAGGGATTTTAAGGAGAGTAGGGATCTCCGGTTTGAGAATCGTGATATGAACTCAGAGAAGAAGGAATTGCATGGTGAAGCCAGAAGGGATTCTCAGATTGCTAAGAGTGAGAAAGATGTGAGAGTTGATGGCAGAGGAGATGACAACAAGGATATCAGATATGAACGAGATAGTCATAATGATTCAAAAGGTGACATTAAGACAGATAAGGATGGCTATGGTATGGTAAGCAGCAGCAGCCACTTGAATTGGAAAGAATCAAAGGAGTACAGGGGGAAGAGATTTTCTGATGTCCCTGGTGGGAGTTTGGATTCCTGGCATGCATCACGTGGCAATACACCAGAAGTTGGAAAGGGCAGTTCAATGGCAGAAGAAAGGGACAGTTTGGAAACTCATGAAGCTGTTGGAGAAAACAAAATTGATTCTAAAAGTGAAGATAGATTTAAAGAAAGAAAAAGAAAGGATGGCAAGCATCGGGATTGGGGGGATAGGGAAAAGGAGAGAAGTGATCGCAGAAGCAGTACACCAGTTAACAATCATAGTGGTGACAACAAAGAATCTGCCAAGGAAGATAGAGATGTAGAGAAATTGGAGAGGGAGAGGAAAGATCTTCCAAAAGAGAAAGAAAGTTCAAAAGAGAGGGAAAAGGATCATAGCAAGAGGGAATCCTGGAATGGCATTGACAAAGAGGCTTTGAACGATGATAAGGAACTTGGTGATGGATCAGCAAAAAATGCTGTACAAGAAAATGTGTTACCAGAACAGAAGAAACAGAAAGATGTTGATGGCTGGAAAAATGTTGATGGAGAAGCTAGAGAGAGGAGGAAAGAAAGGGATGCTGATTTACAGGGAGAACGGCCTGAGAAGCGCTTTAAAATTGACAAACAATCAGAAGATGGTACTGTTCATGGGGAAGGGTCTGGAGAAAAGGAGAGGGAAGTCCATAATTATAATGTTCAACATCGTAAAAGGATCCACCGATCTAGGGGAAGCCCTCAGGTGGCCAATCGGGAGGCTCGTTTTAGATCCCATGCTAATGCTCCTGACAATGAAGAGTAATTTCTTTTCCTCCACTTTTCTTGGTTACTTGTTTGATAACTTGTCACTTATGTAATAAGTATATTTTCATTTGAAGTATATTTTTAATTTATTCTGTGTGATTTTGTTGTTTTAAAAGATAAGCTTCTGAGTCCTATTAGAAATTTAGAATGACTGGATACTATTTTCAATCCTCTATATCCTTTTTTGAATTGCATTTCGTAGGACACTAACAATCTAATGTCTACCTCTTAACATTTTCTACGGGTAGCACATGATAGTCAACTATTGCTCTGTATTTTACCAGCCTGAAAATTTGTAGGAACTACAAGTTCTTCAAAATCCTGTTTTGATTGAGAAAGAAATCTAGTTGAATACAGTTTGGCAGCAAGTATATTTATTTGCTAAATTGAAATTCAGGTTGTTGATGTAATAGCTGTTTTTAAACTTAGGAATTTTGTTTGAAGATTAAGAATATGTGTGAATTTGGTTACTAACTTACTATTGCACATTGACGAGAACTTGATTTTGGTTTCTTCTCTTATTCAAATTGAAGTTTGTATTCCTGTTTGATTTATACCTCATTGCTGCCATAATAATGTTTTTAGATTTATAGCCCTTCATCCCATTTATGTTTTTCTTTTGACAAGTTTTCTGTTTCATTTATATTGCAGGTCTCAAGGTACCCTGGCATATTTTGTTTTACCTGCCTCAACGAATTTGGCTTGTCATAGAATTGTGGCTGCATGCCATGAATTAGTTTGGGTTTTGACAAATTGCTCTACTTGGCCCATTGGCTTATGTTATGCACTCTCCTTTCAGATTGCCTCATCTTATTTATACTTCTTTTTTACTGTTGTGTCGATTCATTGTGTGATAGTACTATTATGATGTACAATGCGCCTGTCATTTGTTAGTTGTTGTTGATAGAATGAAAAGGATCAGAGACAGATATCTTTCTATTCTTCATTTACATTATATTATATGTGAGTTCTGATATTTCAGGTAAATCAGAAGTATCTTCTGTTGTTTATAAAGTTGGTGAAAGCATGCAAGAACTGATAAAGTTATGGAAGGAATATGAATTATCTCAATCTCAACTGGAAAAAAATAGTGAAAGTTCTAACAGTGGCCCTACTTTTGAAATTCGGATACCAGCTGAGAATGTTACCGCCACAAACCGTCAAGTGAGATCAAACTCTGTTAATATAAAATTGATAGTTGACTGCATTGGGGGGGGGGGGGGGGGGGGGAGTATTAGCTTTTTTTTTTTGTGTTTTACATTGATGATTTTTTTGCTGCTTCTTTCTTATTGCTGGTGAAGTCTTTGTTCATGTTTTGCTCTCTTTTGTTTGTATATTCCTGGATTCTGTTGTATTATTCTATCTTGTGAGTTATGTATGGTTTATCTGTTACTTGTTAAAGTTTGAGGACTTTGGTTCATCATTGCTGATGTTCATGAAATGATTTCTACACTTAGATCTCTTATAAAAACATTTTTATGTCTTTTTCCTCAATGTTTTTCTAGTTTCCCTTTTGTTTGCTGTTGTTCCTTCCTGCAATGGAAACAACTTTTACAGTCCATTTTATCATTGCTTTGCCTATTGCAGAAATTTGTTGAAGCACTCAATAAAATGATTTGATGAGATGCAAGTTTTTTATTTACTTACTTTTTTATTAACCATATTATTTGTTTAAATTTTGGAGTTCAAGGTATGAAATTTAAATATGCTCTAGTTATTGATGCTATACCTGGCTTTAAGAGTATATATATTATTATGTTCAGGTTAGAGGTGGCCAGCTATGGGGGACTGATGTTTATACTTATGACTCGGATCTTGTTGCTGGTATGTGTTATTGCAAGAAGGTTGCAGTGTGCTTTTGATTTCAAATGACTGGATTTGACGTGTTTGAAATTGGTACTGATTTTGAATTTTTGTTGCATAGTTCTCATGCATACAGGTTATTGTCGCCCAACAGCTTCTCCACCTCCAGTGGCTGTACAAGAGTTGCGCACAACCATTCGAGTGCTACCCCCACAAGATTGTATGTCCTTATAGATTGAAAAGATGCACTCTTCATTATCTAATAGTACCTACATGTTGCTGTGTTAAATAACATTGAATTCCATCTAAGCGATCTAGAAGTAATAACTGGGAATAAGTTTACAATAAGATGTCCTACTTTACGTATATGATAAATATTTAAAATAAAACTTGGGTTTTCCGTTGAGTAGTTTTGAAAGGTTTAGTAGTTATTCTTTTCAGGATATATGAATATTGAATTCAGGTTTTTGTTAACTGATCTTAAGATCGATTGACCATTATGCAACTATTGAAGTAGTGATTTGGTTTGAAGTTGTGAATTTTACAAGTGTAAGTTGAGTTTCCATTGTGGTTCTAAATCTTAAAAGGTGACATGTCTACCAGCGAAAGAATTAAAGATAAAGAATTAGAGTAGAAACTATTTTACTATTCATGTTTAAGACTTGAAACTCTGAATTTGCCTTGGTACAAATACCAATCAGTGGCTTATTTGCTTACTGCTTCAAGCACTACTTCAAACTGTTAATTGTGTGTGCATCACACACACAATCTTCATTACTGTGGGTACTGGGGTAGTTTTGTTGGTTTCTCAACTTTGCAGTTACTTATATTCATTTCTTCATTTAAGCTGTTCAAATAATCGAAGATGTTTCGTGTATAACATCAGGCTATATTTCTACCCTGAGAAACAATGTTCGTTCCCGTGCTTGGGGTGCTGCAATTGGTTGTAGTTATAAAGTTGAGCGGTGCTGCATTGTGAAGGTAATAATGAAAGCCATACAAACTGTAAAATTCTTCTTTCTTCATCCTTTGAACATTTTCTCCTGAAGTCTTATATTCTCTTCATTGAAACATCATCTACTATAGATGTTTTTCATATAATTTAGTTCACTATTTTCCATTTCAAATATAATGGCCTTTTCTTTCTTTTTGATACATCACATGCCTTTTCGGGAAAATTGTTGATTAGTCATTGCATAAATGTTTTACATTCTGGTCACATAATATGTTCCTCTAATGAGAGATTATATACGGGATGTAAAGGGGGTGCTTGTGCTTTGAGTCTGCACTTTGCGTGAGATTATTACCTGCCTGTATACAAGCATGTTCGTTCACAACAATTGGACTGGGTAACTGCATGAATATTTAAATTCTGACCTTTTATTCTTTTCTCTTCAGAAAGGAGGCGGAACTATTGATCTTGAACCCTGCCTCACGCATACCTCAACCATTGAACCTACCCTTGCACCAGTAGCTGTCGAACGGACAATGACTACTAGGGCTGCAGCTTCGGTTTGTCCAGTATCTCTATCTTATAATTGACAAACCTTTTCATGTTTACTATTGAATTAATGGTTATTTCATATTGTATGCTCATCTTATTTGGCATGGCCTTTATTCTTCAGAATGCATTGCGGCAACAAAGATATGTACGTGAAGTTACAATACAGTACAACCTCTGCAATGAACCTTGGTATGCTAGTATTAGTTGGCAAAGTACAGTCTAATATAATAGCTTGTGTTTTATGATGGAAAAAAACCTATCGAATCCTAGTATGTGGTATTTTTGTAATGTATGAAAATATCTCAGCTTCAAACATTGCGTTGGAGCTTGTTTTGGTAAAACTTTTCCTGTTTGGTTTGTTGTTTCCACACATTTTCTAAAATGCTATTGTATTTTCTTTTGATTGTTTCATGTACAGAGATTTTAAAATGAGAAACATACTGATACCGAGGTAGTTTTTTTATGATTATTTGAGAAAATAGGAAATGAGAATATATATTTTCGAAACAAACGCGACCAAATGTTTCATACTCTTTCTCATCTATATACGAATGCAGTTCTATTTTTTGCATCTTATCTTGTCTTTAGTATGCATTAATTATGATATTTATCAGGATCAAATACAGTATAAGCATTGTTGCTGACAAGGGTCTAAAAAAGCCACTCTATACCTCTGCTCGTTTAAAGAAGGGAGAAGTTCTGTATCTGGAAACACACTCTTGCAGGTATTTTTACATTAAAGTTCTTGACCAAAATGTGTGATCATTGTGTTATAGGGTTCATGTTTGATGTCTCTTTAAAACTAAGTGCCACGAGTTATTGCAATGTTCTTATAAATATGAAACCATATTGGACTGTGTCTGTGTCACTCTCTTTTTTCATTAATTGCTTAATATACTATTTGGGCGATGTTTCCCTGTTATTAGTGTTATTTTATACTATTCTTTTTTCAATAAAATATTCTGTTTAACTTGTCAAACTCTAAGGATCCACAATGGTCATGTTTGTCTTCAAGTCTAAGGGCTCTTGATGTCATGAAACTGTAATTAAATGAGTCTTAATCTTTGTAGATACGAGCTCTGTTTTATTGGAGAGAAGATGGTGAAGGCTATACCAGCAACTCAGATGCATGACCCAGATACAGAGAAGTCTCAAAATCACCATCACCATCCAACAAATGGTGACAAAGCTGATTCTGATCATGTCATGGTTGATGTGTTTCGATGGTCTCGATGTAAGAATCCTCTGCCCCAGAAAGTGATGCGGTTGATCGGCATCCCTCTGCCTCTTGAACATGTGGAGGTTTGTTGGAATCAATCTTTCATCTCTCTTCCATGAGAATGTGAATAATGTCCACAGATTTTTTTCTCCTCAATTATGAGTAACTAGGGTATTACTATTGAATGCTTAGGTGTACAACCTATGAAAGGGAAGAGGTTGGTAACTCGTGTTTATATGAAGTAGACTTTTATGAGTCTACAAGTCGGGTTTACAAGTTGAGTTTATGTACTACGTAGATTCTCGAGTCTTATAATCTTGGAGTGAAAATCATATATCTTGGGGGCAATCAAACCAACAGAACCAATATCTTTTGCCATTGGCCTTTGGCTGTAAGCCTTTGACCATTGTATTGTATCAAACTACTTCACTCTCTAGTCTGCATAACATCCCAAGGCCTTAAATGTAAACCATAATTGGTTTGCTTCAACAATGCAGAATCGCTCAATTTGTTACATATAATAATGTTATTGTAGAATGCAAATATAATGTGTTTCAACTGTACTAAAAATCCCAATTCTGCATTTTGTGATGCAGGTGCTAGAGGAAAGCCTTGACTGGGAAGATGTACAGTGGTCGCAAACTGGTGTTTGGATTGCTCGAAAGGAATATACCCTTGCTCGGGTGCATTTCTTGTCAATGAATTAGTTCATTATCATGTTTTGTTTCAAAGGAGGGATAGGTGCTCAGATGATGTAATGCATGTATGCTTTCAAGATTAAACAGTAAATTTTAGTACATTTTTCATGTAACTTAATAGTTTTTTAGTTTTTAATAAAAATGCTTAATGTTTAATTTTTCTTAATTGGGAAGGGCTCTAGGAGCCTTTGTTTCCCACTGTTGTGAATGTTTATCTTGGAATTTAAGGCTGAAATATCATTTTTGGCAAGTTGTAACCAAAGGTATCTTTGGTCGAGATTCTCCATAAGTATTTTTAAATAATAAAAAAATTGATTTTCGTTAGTTAATTAATCTGTAAAAGTTATTTTATGTAATATTTTTAGATTTTATTTTATTTTATATGTAAACTAATTTGACCTAAAAATTTATATTAAAAGTTACAAGTTGTGGATCTATTTTTATATTGAAACAATTTGAAGGAGTTAAAACTCTTAATATTGTTTAGTTATTTAAATATTTAATGTTATTAATTGTTATATATAAAACACTTTTGTGTGTGTGAATAAAAATGGTTATTAATTTTTTTTTTTAAAAATTAGTGAATCAATTCACTTATGACAGGTTTCTGGTTTGAAAATTTTCGGACTAATTATAAAATGAGCTGGATTGAAATTTTTTTAATTCAATTTTATATAAAAGCAGGTTTACTCATTGAGGTTGTTAATCTTATACTCATGACCATTTCTTATAGTTCTCTTAATTAGTAGTATAATTAGTGGTTAAATTGATAGCTAAGACTATATTAGAGTGATCAGTTTTCAAGATATGCAAATTAATACCATTAAATTTAATAAGAAAATAAATACAAATTATATTAAAACATGGTAAATACACTTGTTCTATCTGCTAAGAGACATTGTTTTTAATCTTTATGAAAGAGTTGCATCTTCATTTCCATCATTTTGTGATTGTACTCACTTGATCATTTTGTGATTTAGGCCAACCCTAAATCATAAACCTCTAAATACTAAACCTAATTGATAACCCTTTTTGCCGAAGAGTTTGCTGGAAAAAAAGACAACCTGGGAAATATATAACATTTTTTCTCTATTTTATTGTTGCTTCCATCATATAATTTCAAAATAGTGAAACGACTTCATAGAAAATAATGAAACTTTTTGTTTCATTTGATAATAGTACATACTGCAAATGTAATACAAAAATTTAGTGATAAAAAATATTTAATATTCATTTAAAATATATTGAAATATAAATTATTTCATCATTTATTACTATTGTTCAATTTTAACAAAATTCACGATAAAGAATTATGATAGTACTTAATTATGATTTACTAGTAACATTGATTTTTATATATATAAAATTATTGATAATATAATATTTGATAAAGTTATATTGGTGTAGTTTATCACTTATATATTCATTTATTTATTTGGGCACTAGAGGCTTGTGAGTTTGGACTCTTTCTTCTTGCACCTCCATATCTTCTTCTGCCACTTCCATACACCATATGAAAATATATTTTTATCTTTTTTGTGTCACCTCCATAGAATAGTTTTCGGATTATGTAATCCAGAAACTCATTTGAAAAAAGAATTTTGGGTTACATAATCTGAAAGCTAAATAAGACTTCCGGATTATGTAATCCAAAAAAAAAAATCATGCATAAGAAAAAAGGCTTCCAAATTACGTAATCCGGAAACTAATTACAAATTTGAAAAATGACATCTGGATTATGTAATCCAAAAATATTATAAAGGGGCATTTTTGGAAATTGAAAAATTTATGGAGGTGAGAGAAGAAGGAATGGAGGTGCAGGAAGAAACAGTCGTGAGTTTGTTAGAGGTCACCTTATAGGGCAATGGCAATACTTGCTCCTCTTCATACCATGAAGTTCCTTTTTATTTTTTAAATGAACCCCTCTTTTTCTATTCCTACCCCTCAAGTTCTTTGTGGTGATTGAGTTGGAAAGTTATGAGGATGGGGTGAAAGGGCAAGACTTTGATCTATTGCAGATAACCCATATGATAATACTTGTCTTTCAAAAAAAGTAAAAAGGAAATATTGATTTTGCAATTTAATAATATGGGTTATTAAATAAAGTAGTGTAATATCATATTTATATACTATTACAATATAATATTTTATGTATGTATAACGCAAAGCTTTCTCACTACTAATACAATAACGGGTTGTGTCGTCTTTACATTTACACACACTATTATAAAATTAGAAATAATATACTATTATAACATTATCACATTCTATATTATATTATACACCAAGATCACTTTTAGCATAAAAGGTTGAAAAGATTACTTAAAATATTTTGGAAATATCATTTAACAAATCCATACAATCATGTTTTAAAAAGAAGATTAACCTGATTAAAAATGTAGCTAATGTTAGACTAATATAAAATTAATCATTTTATTAGTACGAATTCCAATACAATTTTATAAACAGGTTAAGAATGATTAGATAAAGATATATTTTAAATAATATTTATCAGGAATGAAAGTCGAAGTATTTTTTAGCAGGTTTCCGTATCAAGTTATTGTGAGGAGAACACTTCAAAAGACACAAGAACTACTAGGTAAATAAGGAGAAAAAAAAAATATATATATATATATATATTATTATTATAAAATATTTTTTCAATAAAAAGTTTGTCTTTATACAAACAACAAATCAAATAATAAATTACTTATGATAATCATTTGCTATTTTATTATCGTACAGTTTTGTATAATTCATATTAGAACAATAGAGATCCTTATTACGGCATGATAATTGAGAAATGTGAAGTAAAAGAATGTGGATAAAAGATTATTATATGTTTAAGAAGATTAAGTTTTCTATTTATAATGTTATTTTACACTAGGATTCATTATTGCAGCAAAAGAAACAATGCCTTGTTTTCACAGAACTTATTTTCTTGTTCTTAAAGATATAACAGGAAATGTAAAAAAAAAAAAAATCATTGTATAAGATTGTAAGATAAAAAATTATTAATCGTAACGTAAAATATAAGTGAATTAATAGTAAGAAGAGCTTAAGTTTGTATTATTAGGCCTTGGGAATAATTCTCAAGAACACTATAAATCCAAAGTGAACCCCCACATTATATAACTAAAACAAAGCTTGTAAATGGTTTAAATACTGAGATCAAAATTTACTTTGCTTGAGAGAAAATAAAATAAGAAAAAATAATGAAATTTTAATTGAAGAAAATTTTTATTTTTCAAATTTTTCTTGAACTAGCCAAAAGAAAATTCTCATTATATTTTTTTCTCTATTTTCTTTCATTCCACTTTCATCCTATCCTTTCCAAACACAGTTTTAGAAACTACTATTTGTTTTTGGAACTTCGTATATACTAAAGTTTCATATAGTGTCCAATGTTTTTATACAAAATTGTAGTTTAATGTTCTATCAAATTTTTCTTATTGAAATTAAATATATATATATATATATATATATATATATATATATATATATATATATATATATAGTTCATATCATGGCTTTTGACTTCTTTTTGTAAGAATGAATGCTATGGGAAAAAAAGAGTAGCATATGAGTCAAATGAAATTAAAGAACTTGTATTCAGTAAATAACTCTCCTTTCATAGTTCTCTTATTATCATATAGGATTTAAAAAATGCTTACTAATTTTCACTCTTACCATAAAATTTAACTTGAATTCTTAAACTTATTTCTTGCTGTCATACAATACTTAAAAACACTAACTAATTTTCACTCTAATGATAAAATTTAATCTGAATTCTTAACTTACTTTTAATACGCTCTACAATAGAATGCACATCTTGAATCTTGATGCTTTTACTTAAATTTGTTCATTCCAAATTAAAATATTAATTCATATAAGCTAAAACTATTTTGCAGGTAAAAATATAAAAAAAAACTAGCTTATGTTAGTTTGTTGATTTGATACTGTAAAACCATCATGAAAATTAAATCTAATGTAGAATGGGGAAAAGATAATATTGAATGTGTCTATTTTTCACCAAAAATAAAATTTTCCAAAAGTAGTTGCATAGGAATGCATTATGCTGTTATAACATATAGCTCCAAAGAAATATTTGCATCTAAACCAAGCAACCTTCATAATTCCATTTCAATAAAACTATTATTTGACAAACATATACACAGCCTATACAAAATTTCAAGTTACTCACCAAATACTGAGCATTGACCATTGAATCACATTAAGGTGGTCTCAGTTCCATGCAGATGGATGATCAAAGTCATGTGGCTGCCTTTGCAACAAAACCACAGAGTCAACAAGCTATGAGACCTCTAAGCCAACATGATTCACCACTCATCCCATTTAGTCAAGAAGTCATCCCACATAGATGCAGCAATTGAATCACGTAATGTGAATGCATGTTGTCCTTCTATTGAAGAAAGCATTGGCACATCAGGAAGTTCATCAAGATCTGACATTTCCTCCACTGGTGACCCCCCAACGCTATTGAATATCCAGTCATTTCTTTCTTCGTGACGGATGAAATTGTGAAGAACACATCCGGCGATGACTATGTCGCGCTGAATCTGGAAGGAATATTGAGGAGCAAGTTTAAGGATAGGGAATCTAGTTTTCAACACATTAAATGACCTTAGGATGGCACTCCTCATAAAACAATGCCTGTGATTGAACAACTCTTTTGCATTTCTTGGCAATTGATTAGCACCTTTAAACTCATAATGCTGGTACCGAACCCCTAGGAAAGGAGCAATAAACCCTTCCGTATTTAAATATCCCTTGTCAACAAGGTAATACTTTCCTGTGAAGTAAAGCCAAAGAAAAAAATACATTAAGTTACTATTAGTACAATGTTTAATATGGAAAGATAATGAACCCAGATCTTGAGATATAATAACAAACAAACCTTGGGGTATTTGAGGGAAATTCTGATCTGGGTCATCAAGGACTGCCCTCAACACTCGGGAATCAGTGACAGAGCCTTCCCAGCCAGGATAAATGAATATAAACTGCAGGTCAAATGTGCAAGCTGCCAAAACATTTTGAGACAGGATACCTTTCTTATTACGGAATCGAGATTGATCTTTGGCTGGAACATGTGCAGGAATGTTCATACCATCAATTACTCCTATACAATCCTGAAATATTAGAGGTGGAAGGGAGAGGTTAGATAAACTTGCACTAGCAGTAAACACTAGTGAGTTGAACTAATGAGAGTATTTAGGGGAAGCCACTCAGAGATTATTGTAACCTTGAAGTATGGATAAAATCTAGCATTGTTGTTAATTTCTAGAGGTGTTGTGTGCTGAGGAGGTTGCAAAAATTCCCGTGACAATGATTTAATAGCCTTCAAGACATTATTAAAATGCCGGCTAATGGTTTCACCAGAGTGTTGAAAGCGCTCTTGAATCACCCTATTACGTTCATTATGACCAACTATGTTTAAAAATATTGCTAACTGCTCCTCTATCATCACACCAGATGTATCACGCAACATAGATCTTTGACGGAGAATGTCACACAGCTTATGGAACACATGCTTATCCATTCGCAACATTTCCCGACAATAGTCATCATGCCCATTGAGCACTTCGGTCATAAATTCGCATCTCCTAGGTGATAAACCACGTGAAGGTTGTTTGGTCAGACAGCTATAGTAATAGTATCCAGCCGCAGCAGCAACTAGTTCCATCTCATCCAATTCTAAGTCAATGTCATCCAGGCTGATTGGTGTATCTGTAGAGATAAACTTCAAGAGTACGAATAGTAAAGATAATATCTCTCTGATATATATCTAGTTCATAGGCTTGGAAAGCATTAATATCATTTATAAAAGTCAAAGAATATACAGTTTAAAAACACTGCATTTTTGCATTCAAAATTCCAAACTCAAAGTCGGTAATATAGGCACTAAGCACAAAATCAAACAAGTAAAAACACTAACTAACATCACCCCTTGAAGTCTGTTTAACTATACAAAAGTATAGGGAAATTTTCTCAAACAATTCATCTAGTGGAAACACAACATTTGCCCTGCAACCATGGCAATCGTTTTTCGTCCTTAAGAGAGATGAAAACTTCCCGGGCATTAGGGTGGTCCTCAAACAAATCCAAAGCAAGAAAGTAAATCCAGTCATCAACACCTTGCATCTCATCCAACACTTTGATGCACTTGTTTATAGTGAACCTTTCCTCGTTCTTCGCAATTGCACTCGCCCTCATCTTTGAAGCAGCCACTATCTCCAACATAGCATCCACTATAGCAGCTCCAGTAGCTTTCCGGCCTCTCTTCCGGGCACTGCTGGAATTCGATGGCATAACAGCCTGACGCTTTTGTCCATCCAACATGTGTACATCCTCTCCAGAGCCAGAAGAACCATCATCATCGGCATAAGTCATTGCCACTGCAAACATCATCAATCAATGTGCATGCTAATCAGGTCTCAATTTCTTGATGACAATTGCAGAAATCACAGCATAACCTAACAATTAATGTAACAAAGCATTGCAACCAAGAAGCAAAGTACGTATAAATTTAAAACTCCGAACAAAGGGAAATTCCCAAAGCACAGACAATGAGTCCCAGAATCATAAAAATATCAAATTTCCAACAATAAACAAGAATTGAAAACCCCCAATGGAAATAAGAATTCTGCAACTAAAACAATATATAAGAAAGAGACCCAAGATTCCAAAACAGGCAAAAATGAAAGATTTGTTTTCTTTTACATTGGAAAGGAGAAAGGAAAAGGGAACAAAATCCTCGCACCTTGTGGCATAATGGTGTGGTAGTCTTTCAATTTCTTGAGTGATGAACAAGAAACCACAGAGAAATCACTGTGTATGTGAGTGAAGAGGTGATCAGAAATATGAAATTCTAGAACCCTAACTTTATGTATATGAGAAATCCCTGAAATGAAGAAGAGAACAGTAGCAAAATCTCTTTCTCAGGTCAAACGCTTCTTTTCACTCCTTAGTAGTCACCACTTACTAGTGTACTGAAACTGAAACTGTATTACAATTTTTTTTCTTTCAAAAATCAAATTTACTTTTTAATATGTAATAAAAATAATAATATAAATTTAGTTAGGTTTATAATCTTATTATTTTTATGAGTAATTAGTTGAAAAATTTAAAAATAAGTAATTTTATAAAAAATATTAAAAAACTATGTGATAATTTTTTTTAAAGATAAAAGTTATTTCATATTTTAAAGTAAAAAATAAATTATTTAATTACTTATTAATTAAATAAATTATTTTTTATTTATTAAAAAGTAATTTTGTTTCAATTAAAAACATGCTAAAAGAAGTTATCAAATCATTTATATATTATATATAATGGTAATAAAATTAAACATAATTCTTTTGAGATATCTATTTTTATTTTTCGGATTAGGATTAATTCATATCTCTAGTAATATGGAAGAAGAGTGATATTTATGAAAGTTTAACAAATATATTCAGTTGATAACTAAATGTTTTATACTAAAGACACAGGTAACTATTATTTTATTAGAGAAATTAAAAATTAAGAAAAATCCATGAAATTACTTTTTAAACCAATCATATCTTTAAAAGGGAATTAAATAATAATTAATAATAATGATTTTTTTTAGAATAATTGAATGAAATTTCTAGCTCATAATTAGTTTAAGCTAATAGTTTATGAGTTCAAAACTCATAACTTAGTTTACTGTATTAAAAATATTTGTTAAACAATTTGTAAATGTAAAATTATATAATTTTCTAAATTACATTATACAAACAAAGTTTGTGTTTTTTTAGATAAAACTATATTACTATATAATTATAATTTTACATTTTTAAAAACAATTACATTTTTTAGTATATTTATTTGTTCTTTTCAAGCTGTATATACTTTTTACTTAAATAACTCTATTTGTTGTTTTCAATCACAAACACACAAAAAATGTTGTTTTTTCGCAAAACCCCAAACATAACTCTGAAAAGTCTTCGTCTTCTTCGTTCCGCAACAACCCTAACTGCAAAACCCTTCCCCGATGACCCCACCGGTGCCTACTACGATGACCTCGCCAACGAAGCCGCCAGCTCCGGCGACTACAGTGCGCTCCGAGATGTCCTCAACAAGCGCATTCAAGATGGCTTCTTAAACAGCAAACGCACCTTCAGTTTCATCACTCACTCTAATTGCTCTCCCTCCCTCATCGACAAACTCGAAGAAAACCTCTCCCATCTCAACGAAGGGCTCACGCGCGAAAACGCGCTCAATTTGCTTGTCACGCGCCTCTGCAAGATCCGGCGCACGAAGGAGGCGCTGCGCGTGGTCGAGTCATGGGCGCGTGGTGGAGTCTGTGTCCCAACCGCGTGCACCTTCTACCCCATCCTCGGCGTCGTCACAAGGGAGAAATCCCTCGACCATGCGCGGCGCGTGGTGGATTTAATGGCTGAGCTCGGTATTGGGCTGGACATATATGGCCAGAACCTTTTTCTCAGGGCTTACTGCTACGCCGGAGACTTTGGTGAGGCGGCCGGAATTTTGAGGAGAATGGAGGAAGTGGGTATGGCGGTGGACTCGCGTACGTACGACGCGTTGGTGTTGGGCGCGTGTCGGGCGGGGAAGGTTGATGGTGCCATGGTGATACTGAGGAGGATGGTGGATGATGGAGTGCCCATGTTGTACTCAACGCACATGCATGTTATTGGGACGCTTTTGAAAATGAAATGCTATGAACATGTGATGAGGTATGTGAGAATTTTTGTTGGGAAGGATAAATTGTTAGATGCTGAGCTTCTTGGGATTTTGGCTAGCAAGTTTGTGAATTTGAAGAAGGGTGAAGAAGCAATGTCAATTTTGGAGGAAATGAAGCAAAGGGGTGTGCCAATGGGTTATAAACTGAAAGACTTTTATAAAATGAATGTTGGAAAGGAAAATGGTGCAAGGGTTGATGGTGTAGTTGGAGAAGGAATAAACAAAGTGTAGTGTGGAAAATGAAGAGTCAGGATTATGTTTGTGGACAGGGGTGAAGTAAAACAAATGTTTGTTGGAAGATAAAAATGAACCGGATGCCTGAATTACATTTTATTTTGATGGGAATTTTGATGGATTGTCTTATTGAACTGAATTCCAGTGATATTGTATAACTTTTAGGTTCATCTTTGCTGTAAGATGTGCCTTGGTTAATGAGTTAAGATATGCAGGCAATAGAGGTACCACTTTTTGAGGTTCCCAAGTTAATATTCTCAACACACTAACTGTGCAATTTCAATTATGTATGTAATGATACCTTTCATATTCAAAACCTACATGATGGTGTTGTTGGATTGGTTTTAGTAATTTACGAAACTGACTCAAAGCTAGCATTGGCCTTAATGATATTGTGTTTCTCTCTCTCTCTCTCTCTCTCTCTCTCTATCTATCTATATATATATATATTCTTAATTTTTCCATTGATGTTACCTGTTATTATTGGGGGTTGGTTGGTTGGAATTGGGGAATGCAGAAGTATCAGTTTTACTTCATATTTTTGTGAGGCCTGATTAACTCTTGTGATTAGGGCCATTATGCTATTTTCAGCATCTCTGTAGTTTCTACTCTCTCTCTCCCTCCCTCCCTTTTCTCCTATAGATTGGATTCTTTTCTAAACTGTGCATCAATCACCTCATGTTTTCTTATTTACCCAAACTTCTATCATATTGAAATGTTCATTTGATTCATCTAATAGGTTTCCATTTGTAAATTGTCTGCAACAGTTTAACTAACAAGCTCTCTGTCTGTGACCAGAGACTACATGGTTTTTCCATATGCTTTGCTGCTGGATTAACTTGTACACTACTGGTAAATTTGAAATTATGATTTTTCTTATTTTATAAGTGAAGCAAGCATTTATGCTAGTGCTTCAGTTCAATGTGGAATATTAATCTTTAGCTTGAATCTTTCTTAGAATATGGCCACACAACCCCCGATACTAAAAGGCATCCCAAAACCCAAGCTGTGAATGTTGAGAATGTTTCTATGTTCAGTAGCTCTGTAACCTATGACCAATATGGTCAAAAACAACACGAGGTATATTATTCTTACAGTTATAGAGCATAAGCAAGAAACTCCTATATTTTTGGCTTCTTTTACTTAAATCAACAATTGGAATAGAATAGGTGTAAAAGGTTATATTTTTAAATGAGGGTAATGGATGTATCTCGTAATGGTTTCTCTTGCCTTTTATATGTAAATTTGATGGGAATATAGTTGTCACTTACTTTCTGAAAACTTAACTTCCAACACAACTCTTACTCTTTCTATTATAGTGCATAATAATATTAGCTTTTTTACTCAAATTGATATTTGCAGACAACAATAAGCAATAATAAATGGCATTTCCCTCTCCCATGTTACAGTTTATGCTTGTTTTCTTCAAGCCAATGAATTTTGCCATAGCATTCACTCTTGGTAATTTGCTTTCACTTGGAAGGTATCTTCTATTTTAGAGCTGTATACTTGGTAATTTTGCCACCTTATGATGCTGACTTACCATGTATTTAAAACTATTCCCTTCGTATGATTCCTACTTATATATGTTCAACGAAAGTGAGGTCTATCGCATTAAAACCAAATTTACATCATGGGGATTTCTTCCCAATCATTTCTTTGGACCTTATGAACTCCTGAACTTCACTCTTGTTGGACCTTATGTAACTAGTGAGTTTCCTAATCCAAGCATTTTATTATTGTATGTTGATTACACTATTATCATTGCAACCCATCAAATATGCCTGTTTTATACATTTCTATAGAACAATTTTCTTTTGCTACTAGTAGAAGTTATAGCCAATTTAACATTTATTATACTGTGAGTTATAAATTCTCTATAAATCATCATTGCTAAAGAAATTGCTATAAATTCTCCATATTTTACGTACCACTGATAATTGCAAATCTGGTTTGATCAAAGACTTTGTTTAAAGTAGAAAATATTAATCTTTGTTTTAATGGTATATACCTTATGTTTGAGACGTTTGGAGCACGCACTGTACTTTGGTTATGGATCTCTCCTTTTAGTTAAGCTCTGCTATTAGAATTGATTAGCCTTAGTTGAGTTTCTGTAATTTAACTTTCCTTTCATAGCTATTGATTCAAAGAGGGGTAAATTTAATTCAGTCACATTGGTTGCTGCTTTAATATCAACTGTTGCCAGTATTTTAGCAACATCTGCTATGATCATTTTCCTGCTTTATAGAAGAAATGGAGAATATCAGCACATGAGTTGAAGGAAACATAAGTGTAAGTATATTATAGAGAGCAGAATGGGGTTATATCCATCACATTGGTTGGAGAAGTTGACTCATAAGGTGTTGCCAAGATAAACCAGAGGAGAAGGCATCAATGGTAGACGTGGTGAGGGAACTAGAAGATATTGCTGCAATGCTATCAAAAAGTCATGAAGCTAGTTTCCCAGGTTGGAGGTTCCAAGTCTTCCAATTTTGGATGCACAGTAGTGGAACTTATGTTGTGAATCTTCTCCATTACCTTTGTGTAAAACTGCAAAGTCAAAGAAAAATAATTCTGAATCTTATAAAGCATGAGTAAAGTTGAATATTTTGGTCAACATTCCAGTATCAATTTAGCAAGGGCAAATTCTCCCTGCACCCCATAGTTTCATCTTGCACTCCCAGGGGGTTTCTGAAATTACCATTTCACCCTTAATAAAAGAAATAAATAACACTTCCTCTTCTTCATCTTTTTGATCGCGCATTGTTCACATTTAGAGATAGTTGAAAATCAGTTAGATATTGAGCCTTCCTATTGAATCTTCTTGAAAACGAATCCCTGAACGAATTGCATTGTGTTGTGTCAATCCAAAATATAATAAATTTATATTTTGGATTATGTAATATAAAAATTTAGAATAGAAAGTTTTATATTTTGGATTATGTAATCTAAAATAAAAAAAATTATATTTCAAATTTTATAATATAAAATACACAAAATCATAAATGTTCATTTATGAATTTTATAATTCCGAAAGTATCTAAATCTCACATTTTGAAATTAAAGAAAAAAATCAATGAAAAAGGATAATTTTAGTATTTTGTGAAGTATAGGGGTAGAGGAAGAATTTGTCTTTAGCCAGGTCATAAAAGCCTGAGCCCAGGTGGGCTATTATGAGGCCCAATTTCTCTGAGGTTGTGGGTTGCACTCCCTGACCCAATTTATAACACCTTCATCCTTAAGACTGTTTCTTCTTGCACCTCCATATCTTCTTCTGCCACCTCCATACACAACATGAAAATACATTTTTATCCTTCTTATGTCACTCCCATATAGTAGTTTCCGGATTATGTAATCCGAAAACTCTTTTGAAAGAAGACTTTCGGATTACATAATCTGAAAGTTAAATAAGACTTCCGGATTATGTAATCCGAAAATTAATCATGCATATGAAAAAAGGCTTCCATCTAGAAGCTATTATAAATTTGAAAAATGACTTCCAGATTATGTAATCCGAAATAGTTTATAGGGGCATTTTTGGAAATTTGAAAATATATGGAGGTGAGAGAAGAAGGTATGGAGGTGCAGTAAGAAACAGTCCATCCTTAAGAGTGCCCCAAGCCTTTCCCATGTTATAGTGGTTTGATGAATCTAAGGGTGTTTCTTCCTGCACCACACTAAATTTCTTCCTGCAACCTATATTTTTGAAAAATAAATGATTATGAATTACTGAAATATTTTCGGAACCTATATTTTAGAACACATTTTATAAATTCTAGATTTATCATTTTGAAATTAAAAAAATGTTCTAGAAAAGATATTTCGAAATGATTTTTTTGTCTTTAAGTTCTATTATGGATTTTCTATTCTGGAATGATCTTAAATCATGGTTACCAAGTAGTTTTCAAAAAGCAAGGGATTGTGGTGGGAAATGGGGATTAGAAGTCAGAGATAAAAAGAGTTAAAAAAGAACTATAATGTAAGTTGAAAGAAAAGAAGACATTGTTTGCTTTCAAAGAATAAAAATGTCTCCACCACCAACTTAGGAAAGTAGCACTTCACCAAAAATAAACAATTGCCAAGGAACCAGTCAAATTTGTTCTAATTCTCTCTCAATTTCAAACCATGAATCATCATGCTACAAATAATGTAATTTTTAAACCATTAAGAGAGTTAGTGTAATATACATTAAGTGTCAACATTTTCCAAATAACTAAAGATTATAGTTTAGTGAGAGTAAAAGGAAGGGCATGTGCAAAGAGAAAATTCTTTTGAAAATATAATTGTAGTTTACTCTAAGTGTAAAATAAAACATTGAACAGAGGGTAAAAAAACACTATATACGAAATATGATTCATTTACGTGGAATGAATTTGGATCATTATACAAGCTCTCAAGTTTTAGTGTTATAAAAGGAGAAAAAATACAGCCAAAAAGAAAAAAAAAATAACATCATGAATATATATTTTTATAAAGTTTAGGTATAACTTAATAGTTGTAGAATATTCCTTTGTTATATTGTGAGTATTGCATTTTACCAATAAACTATTAAATTTGTTTTCATCTTAATTAATATATTAATTATTTGACGTTTTGCCTTTTATGTTTGTGAAATGTAAGAAATAAACTAAAATATAATGTTTAATTCAATTGAAAGAAAACAAAATTATTATCAATATGAAATAAGTAAAACATCCATATCTTTTAACATAATGAATATAAATGTTAATAACATCAACTATTAGGTTTTGAAAGTTAGGTTGTTTATTAGGTATGATACATCATGACCTTTAACACCAACCCCAGCTTTGACTTTAAGATTCATCAATGTTTGGAATGTTGTAAAATGTTTCATTTTTTCAAAAAAGAACAAGAATTTCAAAATGCAATAAAACAACTACCACACCTTGATTTTAATACATAAAAGGGTAACAAAAATAAATAAAAAAACTATGAAAAATGTTATTTTGAAAATAGCATATTAAACATACACTATACACTAGTTTACAACATATAATTACTCAGATACTAATCATGAACCATCATCTCAGCAAGAGAAGTCCTCAAAATAGAATTCTTTTATTAACAACAATCACAGAATTCTAATTAGTCTAAACTTGCAAACAACATATCTTCATAATTATTGAAACTGAAGAACAGCAATTATGCATTAAGAAGTTCCAGTGTGAGTTGGTGATGTAAACTGATAAGAAGCATAAGAGAGACTGCCATATTCAATGCTAGTGTGGATGAGTTTGGCCTTTGAGTTTTCACCAGCAGCACCAATAGCAACATGCAGAGGATAGAAATGATCAGGCCATGGATGAGCCTTTTTTGCATGTGGTGCTTTCTGTTCATAGTGATTGACATCTTCATATCTACACAAGCAGCACAAAACTTTAACAAACAATCCATTAGGAGACAAATTCTACAACATTTTCAATGGCTACTTTTCTTGGTAATTAGATGCATTTTGCATATACCTTCCTTCAAGAAGAGCCTCTTTCAACCAATTGTCAAATTCTAGAGCCCAGGGCTCAACAGTGGAGTTAGGGTTAATAGCTCTCAAGTTATGAACAGCACTTCCAGAACCCATGATCAACACACCTTCATCTTTAAGAGGTGCCAATGCCTTTCCAAGGTTGTAATGATAAGTTCCATCTTCTTTTGATTGAACTGATAGCTGACAAACAGGAATGTTGGCTTCTGGGTACATCAAAAGAAGAGGAACCCAAGCACCATGGTCAAGTCCTCGACTTCTATCTTCATCAACACGGTTGAAACCAGATTTTCTCAGCAGTTCCTTCACCCTCTTTGCCAATTTTGGTGCTCCAGGAGCAGGATATTTAAGCTAATAGATGAAACATCAAGCATGTAAACTTCAGAGATTTCTACACAAATCTACCAAACATCATCACCATGAGTAGCATAATTCTATGTCAAATGAAAACATCAACACATAATTGTGTACACTGGCAGATTCAAGAATTGCATTTCTAGTTCTGGAGTTATGGATTGTTTCTTCAAGTTAATTGTTTGACATTCCAAATTCAACATAAGCATGTTCGCATAAATTTCTCGATGATCAACTTCTCTGATACTCTAAAACTAGTTCTTAAACAGGTAAGAGAGAACATTATTCAACCATGATGAGAGAATAGCCCATTACCAAAAGCTTCAAACAGAAAGAATGTAAAAGACTACAGAAAATCATTTTAATCCAAAAGCACTTATTTTTCTGACTCAAAGAATGGAAAAAAGAAGAAGGAACAAGAGGGGTGATATGAATTTAGAGGTACGAGGTGGAAACCTTGTACATTTGTTCGGGGAATCCATAGAAGTCGTAGATGGTGTCGTTGACGGAGTCAACTACGTTGACCGTGGGAACTGTGGTGTCCCAATGGCCAGAGATGACGAGAATTGAAGAGGGTGTGTGAGGAAAAACGTCCTTCTTCCATGACTGAAGGAACTTCCTAGCTGCAATGGATTCATCTATGGACAAAGTGGGTGATCCATGAGATATGTAGAACGTCTCCTTCAACGCCATATTCTTCACCAACTCACCAAATCTTCTTTTCTTTCTTTATTCTCTCTTTTGCTTAATCTACGTTTTGCCACACACTCAAAGCAACACAAGATAACGCATCATGAATCTCATAATATATACACACAAAAATGTGGAAGAGAGAATGAAGGAGAAGACACAAATGAGTGGTCTTCATCTATTTCACTTTATACAAACATTCAACAACTCCAAGTGTTCACACATGGGCAAAGTGGTCTTATCACATTACATTCACCCACCTAATCATATTCTTTTGGAATAATTAACTTTATAAAAACATTTTTTTTTTGCTTTAAAATACAAATTAATTAGTAATTATGGAAAGAAATGAAATAAATTATAAATCTTAAATATCTGTCATCCACTTATTCTACATCCTCACGCCATAAATAATAATATAGTTTTCCTTATATCACACATGGAGAAACTAGTCTTCTCTAGTGTAGTTTTAGAAAAATAAATACTTTTATAGGAGTGGTTTTAGAAAAAAACTCAAAGTGGTGGTTATTTTAAGTGGAAAAGTTTTGTAGAGTTACTTATTTTTATCAAACTTGTGGTTGGGCACGTTAATCAATTTTACATATTCTTAATTTTACATTATATTAAATTATATTAATAAAAGTGAATCTTTGAAAATATTTAGCAATGATAAATAGTTTAAATAATTTGACGTTCATAGGAATGAGTGACTGAAACTATACCTGAAGATGTTTCATCAATCTTGATAAGAATGAATCGCAAATACATCTAAAATAAGGTGAAAAATATTATTGTGAAACTTTTTCACGAAAAACTTATCGAAGCCTCCCTCTTTATTCTTCATAAGATAATTTTATTTCTATCTTTTCAAAGTACACAACATAATAAAGTGTGAAATAAATATATTAGAAATAGAATATGAAACACAATTTTAATTTATTTACTTACCTTTTTATGATTCAATATGGTTATAAAAATTCTATAAATGTTTTAGGATATAATATTTAACATATAAAATAGATGAAACATTAAATTGAGTTCAAAATTATAATAGTTTTGCGTGAGAGTTTTATTAGAATGTTATGATTATATATCGATATTTTTTGTTGTTATACATAAAAGAAGAGGTGTGTGAGTCACACTATTTGCTTTTATTAAGTCTTTACTTATGATGGCAATACCATATTGAATATACACACATTGATAATTGGTACTTTCTGTTAGAATTTTCTTTAAAAAGTATTCTTTGTCAATTTAGTAGTTATCATCATAATGATGAATGTGTTGAGCACTTTCTAAACTATGTTTAATCTACTTGTCCTCAATTTTGATGTTGATATTGATCTAGCACTTCTGTAAGACTCATAAGATCTTATAATATTTGTGGTTTCTTACCCTTTTATCTTACACTTCACTAAATGTGTCTTATTTTCATAAGATTTTATAGAGATAGAAATGTTTGAAACAAGAATTTCATTCTTCATTTTTGTGAGTCTCTATCTAACCTAGGCATGTTACATCTAACTCTTTAATCATGTTATTATGATCAAAAGCATCTTGCATCTAGAGCTTTGAGTGTGAGTTTGTTGTGTATTATTAACTTTTTTGTTTCTTGTGCATTTTTCAAGATAGTGGTTTAGTGGTTTTAATGTCTTATGTTTATCTAATTTGTTTCATATTAGGTAACTATTTTAGATGCACCAAAACTATTTTGTTTGTGTGAAAATATTAATATCTTAGACCTACTTTTAGATTAAAAATTGTGTTTTATTATCACTAAATCCGTCTATGCTTTAACTAATTAAATTATTTGACAAAAATTTATCATTATATTATTGTTTTAAAATTATAGTTACATATTTAAAGTAGGAGTAGTTGAGACACGTCTTGATATTCATAAGTATTTATATTCCCAAATAAATTAGAAAAGAAATACTTTTTGCAATTTTTTCCATATTTAATTGAAAAAAATTCATACATAATAATCCACAAAGGAAATATGTTGTTTTGGTATACATATTTTGTATCATATTTTAATGCTATTAGAAATTGCAATAGACGGTATTATTTGAAGAAACAACTAGTAGAAGCACAAAAAATATGGTAAATTGGTTCCATAGGAGTTAACTTTGTAGGAGATGAAAATATAATTTTGAATTTTTTTTAGGAAATGGAAAACCAAGATCAAAATAACAAAGTAAGAGTGAGGGAAGGGATTAAAAATAATCTGATATCAAATTGACAATGAGCTCTATTTTAGTATTTGGGGAGATAAATGACTGTAAATGGATAACATAACTCTGCAACATTTTTAAATGTGTGGTTAAAAGGGTACAATTTTTTGAATCCTTTTCACAAGTTTCATTTACCAGAATTGAGTAAAAATCAAAATTTAATCTGGAAAACTATGTGGATCACTGTTATTTTAAAATGTTGTTACTGATGTGGATGAAATTTTGGACTTGCACTGAAAAGGTGAACATGGATTACAAATACAAATAAAAGACTACACTTTCCTACTCTTATTGGTGCATTTTGTCCAAAAACTTTTTTAACATGCCTATGAAAGTACCCCAAATCCTTATACATGGTCCTAGCACACAAAGGTTAAGTAAGAACAACAGAAACTATAGAAAGAAGTGGCCAAATGTTAAACAAACGCAGGTTAAGACACATATATTAGGAGATATACCAGTAGGTCTCAACAATAATTAATGATGATGAAACACATGCCAAGACACAATCTGAAATTTCTGGAAAAATTTGAATCCATGAGGAATATAAGGGCCATAAAATTAATTCAAGCAGTTATTCATCAGGTCTGATACCTTCAGTAAAAGCCACTTTGGCTTCAAAATTGAGAAAATGCAGTCAGTGCAATGAGAAGTTAAAACACAAGCCAAAGGGGAGTAAGGCAAGACAGAGGAGGGTGATGTGGAAGAGTTTTCATGAATTTTATGTTCTATACATATATTATATAGAACAACAGAAGGGACAGTAAAAAAGAGTCCAAATCTACATTAAAACTTTGGTCCAAAGTTGTAGTCTGAGAATATAAAGTTCATTTATCTCTAGAAAAATGTGGATGATGACTATGTAGGAATACATCAAATTTGATTAGGTGTAGTTTGCAAAATTAAAAAAGAGGGTCACAATCTGTTCATACTTTATAATGGTGATGATATTTTCTGTAGAATAAACATCAGAAGTATTAGTTACTTTTGTATAGTTTCCCATATTCATAAAAGAAAAATTGCTGATAAAATTTGTTCTCTTGATTATTGCTTGCTAGTTCAATTCAATTCTCTGTAGCAGGAGTTTATATTAGGATCTTTTTAGCAACAAAATATTTATTCCAAGCTTAATATTCTACCCTTCTATAGTTCCATTGCCATATTTTTGTGGTAGATTACTATGCAAATTTGTGAATAAACTCTGTAACTGTTACTAAGTTTTGCCACAATATTTTGTCATGATATACTGATATACTGATATTCATTTCATTATAAGCAGAAAGTACATAATATCTCGACATAACAAACTGACATCAATTTAATTTTTCAATAATTAAAACTAAAACTATTACCTAATTGAAAGTTTCATTAATGGTGTTCTTATGATTTGTACATCCAAAATAGTTATGATGAAACATTATATGATTTCGTGGTGATGTTGAGTTCTAACATTCTTACAAGATATCATGCCATGGATATATTTTTCAAGGATTTTCCCTCTGTTTTCCCTAATAAGTTGGAGTGATTATGCATACTGAATTCTCTGTTATGACGAAATTTAGAAGTGTATTCTCCACTATAATTAATATACTTACCATAAATAAAAATATCAACAGGGAAACTTGATTAAATTGATAATTTATTAATATGTACTACATACATTCTATTATAATATTAGGAAACTTATTTTTGGCTAATAATTAACATGTCTCACTTTTCCATGAAAACAGAATACGTCTTCCAGATTGAAGAAATAATTCAGTCCAAGTTTCCCTCTGGTTTTCAGCTTCCAAAGATGAGAGTTCAAAGTAAAAAGCCATAAATCAAGGTACTTTTTTTCACTAAGCAATCTCCAAATCCTCATAAGTTATTCTTTTATTCACAAAAAAAGAAAAAAAGAAGTGTCGATGGTCATGTGAATCATATAATATGAACATCATATGAAAAGAAGCAATGAGACATGTGGGTAAAACTATTGAACTCCAAGTAGGTTCAGAGATATATAATATTTAATGTAACACATATTATCAATTTAACATTCTTAAATATGTATAATTTACTGTGCATAAGAAAGACTGGGATGTAAAAAAGCTTTCAATGTCTGAAAAGTGTTGAAAGTTTTAATCTTGTGTTGCATAATTGGGTTGGTAAACATGTTAATATTATACAATGGTTAGTGCTTAACACTGCAGGATTCTGATTCCCATATTACAAGTTCAGCTCTCTTTCACATCATTGGATTGTTACTGTCATTATTTATATTCAAGTCAGAAGCTTTATACATAGAAAAAATGTGATTGAGATCATTTTTTTCAGTTGAATTAGATCTTTCTAAAAACATTTGGTGAAAAAAACCAAACTCTTGTGTGTGTTGGGAGTGCATTATAGAACATGCTCTACACCAACAATTTAAAGGATAACCAAACATACACACAGTGTTAGCTTTGTTTCTTCACTTACTGTAAATTTGTATACACATAGCATAAGCAACCATAACAAGAAACCAGACAAATGAAAATGACTCAAATTGCAGAACAGAAACTAACAGTAGCCATAAAATGATGTGAGAGAGAGATCAATTTTTTTTCAATAAATCTCATATCAATTCTATACATCCGTGAGTGCCAGAAAATGGCATCATACCTAAGCTAATTTCCTGTTCAAAGTTCCTACTTTGATCTGATCTAAGCCTGGGAAAGAATTCCCAGCAAAGCCATTCTAACATCAATCAAACTTTTATACAAATCTCTCACTTTCCCCTCAATAAAACCAATCTCATCTTCCAATTCCTTGCAGCTTCTCTTCACTCTCTCAACACAAGATTCAACCATCTCTTTTCCCCTCTTACCCTTGATCAGTTCTTTCAATTCCCTAGCTGCAGCCACTGTCTGCTGCAACTCAACCATCACCAAAGACCCACATCTCCTTTTCTTCTCAGCACTTCCCTCTGCCATCTCCTGCATAATCCCCAACCATGAACAACTCATGGGGTGACACTTCATCTTGGGAAATTGATCACTTTTGCCACAATCAATTGACAAGGCCTGTTCAACAAAACAACAACTCATCAAGGCCATGGCCTTGGAGCCACACACAATCTCACTGAACTCACTTTCAATCCCTTGCTTTGTTCTTGGCAAACAAGAGCCACGCTTCCCCATTCTGAGTCTCTTTTTCTCTGCGCCGTGACATGACTCCAATTGGACCAACCGATCCAAAGCACGAGATGTTGCGTCTCTTTCAACAAAGCGTGCAACGTTTCTCAAAGACTCCACGTACTTCTTCTTCATGCCCTCTATTCTTTCCACAAAGTAGTTGCATGTGTCGAGAATATCAGTGTTGGTTTCTAGGTACTCTTCCATTGCTCCATGGTCCACATCGGCTAAGTAGGAAACGTGAGCAAGTGAGTTCAACGCAATTTTTTGGGTGGTGATTGCTGCATCAAATAATTGAGGCATGAAACATTCACCACCATGGCCTAGTGACTGAAGGGTAGTGAGCTCCGCCGTGAGGTCCCGGCTGAATTGGGTTGCTGACGGCAACGGTGCCACCGCAGCAGAGGCGGTCCGAGGCTGAATCCGCCGCAAAGAGAGGCTCCTGAGGATGGCTGATGGTGTTCTCATGGTGTCACAAAGTAAGGTTCAGTGGTAACAAAATTTGAGATGCATTAATTTGATGACCAAGTTTTGGGGTGTAACTTTGGGCAATATATATAAGCTATGAACCCATACACGTGTCACTATGGCATTGAGAAATTGCTTGCCTAAAGTTGATTTTTTAATTAGTATTTTTTTTGTGGGAAATGAAAATTTTCCTTATGCACTTACACTGAATACACTTTATTGGTAAAGTTATTTAAATCGAAATAAAAAAGATGATTTTGGATAGAGATTTGATGAGAATGAGCTGTAACAGGGTGCGTGGAGAAGCAGGATATTGGCAGGTGTAAATGTGAGGGACACCAAGCCATTGCTTCCAATTATTAGGGCACAGTTTTTCCATTATTCATACACAAAACGGCTGCCCAAACGTCAACTTCTTCTTACAAATTTCTTAATTGCACTGACAGGGTCCCGAATGTTCTACTTATAGACCGAAATTAGGTAATATTAGTTTTGATGGAGATGATACATATAGAAATCTTCTTGAGCAGATTATTAAAGTTTCACTATGATTCTTCTGATTTTCGCGCTATTCTTTCGGTTCTTGGTCTCTCAGTATCGGGATGAATGTCAAATGGAGAAGGTACCAGCAGAAGGTACTCCGACGCTCAAGTCAGTAGAGAAGGTATTCGACACTCAGGAGTGTACAATGATAATGACGTTTTTTCTTAGAATGTGCATTATTTATATTATTTTAATAAATTTATTTTATTGGGTTTGATTAGTAGAATGGATCACGCTTACGGTCGTGTTACCTAATTTTTAATGGTAGCTTAGCTTCATTGACCTTGATTTGAGCGTTAATGGATTAAGTGTGTCGGTCGGTCTGACCGTCTGTGAGGGTCTCGATTAACTTAGTGAGGGAGATCGAGTCATGTTAGTGACCGGTCAGTCCATGACAATACACTAACATTAATTATAATATACTTATTGATCGAAATTAGATAACACAAATGTTAACTATGATATGTTAAATTTGTATTTAAATTAATTACCTAAGTTTTAATAACTAATATTTTAATTTTTAAATGTTTAAGCTTTATTAATATTATAAAATTTAATTTAAAATATAAAATAATAAGTAATTAAAATCTTATAGTTAATAATTAAATACGAACTAATTCAGAAGCATTAATAATTGTTTTTATAAGAAAACTTATTTAATTATTCTTTCACCTTATTAATGCAATAAGACAAATTAGTTCATTCATTAATTAATTAAGCTGTAGGATTAATACAATGAACCAAACATAATCTGCAGTAGAATGGCAAAGATCTCAGCTATGAATATTAAATAGCAGTAGTGTTCCATTTTGGAGGTTTTGGTTGGGACAACAATGACACAATCTTAGAGAAGAGATTTGTGTGATAAATATATAATATGATATTAAAAGATTGTTGAATTGTGTGTGAGGTTGCTCTTTAATAAGGCTGCTTCAGAAATGTAAACAATTGAATGCATCTTCAACAAAAAGATTCACTGCTAACAACAACAGCAACTTCTCCCTCAGACAATGTCACCTTGTAACTGCTAACCCTACACATGGCATGCACAAGGAATCCAACATTTGCTTACGTTGTCCCTCTGTTTGCCACGTTTTTTAGCAATTGTATTTTATGTTCAAATTTCTCTTTCTTCAAAGTTTTATATTTTGTTATAGCCTGTCTCTCAATTATGTTCATGTTCAAAGCCTTCAAAGTTCAAATTCTAACTCTTTTAAGATCTCTGGTTAAAATGAAGTATGATGTGAATGTAAAGTTTTATATATGTAGATAATAACTTAAATAATATATAAGGGATAATATTTTATAAATATAATTTATTCAAGTTTTGAGTTGATCAGTGTATAAGATGGTTGACTTACAAATATTGATGTAAATTTATGGCGTTTCTCCTTTCTGAATTTCTTTTATCAGCAATAATATATATATATATATATATATATATATATATATATATATATAAAATTTACAAATGTGTATATATGTGAACAAATTAAAGAAACAATCTATAAATAATACTTCAACCTCAATTCTAGTTCTCGCGAGTTACTCAAAGTTAATAACCCTCGATAGGTTCCAATAAAACCGTTCTATACGTAGAAACCAAAAATCAAACCCTATATATCATATACTTACTGGAAGATTTTTATTATATATAATTATATACATATGAAGAATAATTAATTTTTTATTGTAAATACAAGATAAAAATTTATTTCACTGAGTTTAAATTTAATTTATTTTAATGTATATGTTTGAAGATCTCATAATTTAATATCTTACATTGAATCGACTAGAAATAAAGACATTTTATAGTATATACATGAATTAGAATTAAAGTTTACTTTATAAGATGGTATAAAGTCATTTTGAATCTATGTTAGCAAGAGTTTGTTGGACTTATCAGGTCATCCGTTGTCGGACCATTATCAAATCACTCATAAATATACAGTTTCACATGCAAGTTGACATGTTTCGACGTGAGAGGGTGTGTGGGATAACACACGAGTTGGTAGGTATCGGTGTGAGAGCATATGTTAGAGATTCCAATAAAGATATTTCATAATATACAAGTGAGTGCAAACTTCGTTTTATGAGTCAATTTTGTACAGTGAATTAACTTTATTATTAATTGATGAGATTTAAGAAAAAAATACTAGTTTCAATTGAGGTGGGTGAGTGTTTCACCGATTTCCAATTTGTTTGCTTCCAAGTTTCACATATTTGGGATACAATGGATCTTTTATATATCTCTCCAACAGATTTAGACATAATAGAAAATCATCCAAACCTAACATGCAACCTTCTACTTTTATATATGACTTATTTAGGTGAACAACTTGAAGAGGGGTTCCAATTTACCAAGTTTTTTTTAGATTCCTTAGATTGTATAAACCCTATTGTAAGTACAAAGAGAAAAAGGTACATATAAAGTTATATATACGCGGCAAACATTTACATGGAGAACAATAATCTAGAAAAAGTGAAAGAGACACTAACAAAAAAGCTATGAACCAAGTATATTAATTACTGTTCTTTATAATACATAAAACTTGTCATGGATCTAAACCTAAGTGTTAAGAAAGTTCATTTACCTTACTTTTCTCACTACACAATTTTTGTTCTGACAAAGCAAAAAAAGAAAACTATTAACCTAATTAGTAAAACTGCAAAATCATCTTGGTAAAAGGGAATCAGTAGAAGTGCCTGCATGCATCAAAATCATTATTCTAATTTAAACATCACTACATATTCATAGTAGGTATTTTTTTTCTTTTGAAATGAGAGAAACTAATTCATATTTCTCAGTTTGTTTGAAATAAAACAAATATTTTTAAAAAAAATTGTGAAGAATTTTTTTTATCAATTAAAAATGAATTAAATTAAAATAGAGTATTTAAAGATGTTCCAACTCTTATAAAATAAATAAATCATCTAAAATAACCTCTTACCTATATATAAAATAGTTGCTTACAAAATGATCATTTGTCAAATAAAAAAAGTTTATATAAGTGAACCAAATCTCAACTTAAATCAGTATAAATAATTAAACCATAATACATACAAAGATGAGGAAATGAGGGATACGGTAGAAAAATCGTCTGATAACAATTCGATAACGAATAATATAATAGACCTAATAAATTTTCGTTAGTATAAACTTTAAATGGTTCTACCATATTAAGAAATATACTTTAACTCAACTTAACTGCATAAAACTGATATATAAGGTGAGATTTACAGTTACTTATATACTATGAAATATTTTCGACGTGAGATTTCCAACAAAACACATATGTAATAAGTAAAGATAATAATTATTTCTAAAAGAAAATCTCAATCATAAAATTAATAAAAAAATAGAAATAGTAAAAGTAATTCTTATTGACAACCTTTATAATTATACTTAAGGGAAATAGTTATTTTTTAAAAAAATTATGTGAAGGACTCTTCTATTTAAAAACCATCAATATTAATTCTTCCTTCAAAAGTAAGCTCAATGAGTCTCTTCATGTTTTATAAGCATGTAAGATAACTTGTCTTCTTCATGTTAATAATTGTATCAATTGCCAACTTACTCCATATATAGTATTCCTTTGTGCTTAATCTAGGGTTCTTCATAATGGAATTATTCCCGCATCTCTTGGAAGTTCTAGAGAAATGGATTTGGATTCAAATAATAGAGAAATACTAATTTATGAGAATGTGATATGAAGTGCTACACTATTAAGACTACTTAATTAGCCTAAAAGATTTGCTGAATAAAAATTGTTCACAATTATAACTTTCAAGATTGTAATCTACAACTTTTATTAACACTATCATTCAAAATTATTCATGTGGACATGCCGTACCACAAAAGGTACAGAATTTTTTGTGCATTATTGCTGTTAGGGACTGATGCATGCATTAGAATTAAAAAATTGGTCACTGAGAGCAAATTGTATTGATAATTAATGACATAATTAAAAAAAAATTATGCTATATTAAAGTCATTGGCAAAAGGTTAATTTTTATAAAATTTTGAATTGTGATACAGTGGAGTCAGCTTTATAAAGTTATCACTTTTGGGAGCACCAAAAAAGTGTTCTCCCTCTTGTAAATAAAAATTCTATCACACAAAATGTCTCAGTTTAAATCATTATTAAAATCAATATTTTCACATTTCATCACTTAATTATAATCATTCTGTAAATTTTATCGCTTTTTTACCATATTTTCTTATTATATATATTTCGTAATTTTATATATTTTTTTATTTTTTTAAATGTTTAACAATATGTGGAGGTGTTTCTAAAAGGATTATAAAAGGAAAGATCTATATCATTTGATAAAATAAAATGACCATGATATATTTACTCTCGTTTTCTCTTTCTAGTTTCATATTAGAAACTAGTTTTCCCAAAGTTAATGAGTTTTAAAATTTTAAAAAAATAAATGTATTCTGAAAATACGTTCTCATATATGAAAAAAAAAGGTACTCAAAAGTAATATTTAGAAGTTTTTTTTTGTGAAAAGTACTTTCTAAAATAATTTTTTATTTCCATGCTCTTGAAAGTAATTTTTTTAAGGTTTAAGAAAAAAAAAACTGTCTTCTAGAAATTATATTTTCAAATGTAAAAACGGGAAAACTTGTTTTTGAAACTAATTCAAAAGTTTCTTTTTTATTTTTATCATATTTAAATGTAAATAAACATTTTAACTAATAAATTTTAGATATAAGATATAAAAAGATGTGGACAGTGATTTATATATTTAAATCTAAGCGACTCTTAAATACATAAAAGATAATAGAAATCACCCAATCACAAGTTTATGAAAAAAATAATTAAAATATTTAATTACTTCAACTACACTAATATGTTTTACTTTATTATTTTTGCAATTTATTATTATTATTGGACTAAATAAAGAAAAGAAAATATAATTAATTGATTATTAGGTTTAAAAGAAACTATGGTTTGCACGTGTTTATAACAAATGTTAAGATAAACCATATATAAACTAAAATTCTCTTCATGTTTTATTTGAATTCATGAATTGAAATTTGCATATAAGTGGGGTCAACAATTATTTGTTTGAATTTGGCTAATGAAATTGCATGAAATTTTTTGGAATTGAGGGAGCAATTCACGTAAGAGAGAGAACAAAAATGGGCCCCCAGTTTTGTTTGTTTGTTTTATGCCTTCATGACTGTTTCTTCCTTCACCTCCATACTTTCTTCTCTCACCTCCATAAATTTTTCAAATTAATGCCTCTCTACAGTATTCTGGATTACGTAATCCGGAAGTATTTTTTAAATTTGTAATTACTTTCCAGATTACATAATCCGGTAGTCTTTTTTCAGATACATGATTACTTTTCAGATTACATAATCCAGAAGTCTTATTTAGTTTCCAGATTATGTAATCCGGAAGTCTTTTTTCAAATGAGTTTCTGGATTACATAATCCGAAAACTACTCTATGTGAGTGATACAAGAAGGAGAAAAATGTATTTTCATGTTGCGTATGGAGGTGGCAGAAGAAGATATGGAGGTGCAGGAAGAAACAGTTTGCCTTCATGTATCAATTGCTTTTTGGGTCTCTCGTGTTAATATTTGCACGACTTCTTCTTCTTGCACCCTTACGTTTTTCTTCCTGCACCCCCACAATTTTGTAAATCCCAAAACTAACCTTCACATTTTGTTACAGATTGATAGATCCGGAAGATTACCGGATTCACCAATCCAGAAGATTTATGAATTTTCCAATCCAGAATGCAAAAAAATAACTGCAGATTTCCCATTCTGTAAAATTACCGAATTGCTTTGTCCGGAAAAAGAAAGAGTAGTGTGGGTCTTATGTGTATTTTGGGGTTTTTAAAAAATAATAGGGATATTTTTGTTTTTGCATTACATTGTAGGGGTGCAGGAAGAAAAATGTAAGGGTGCAGGAAGAAACTGCCTATTTGCACTCTCAGAACTTTTATTATTTGGACCACACTTCTTATATTTGCAGTGATAAAGTCTGGGCCCATTCCGTTGGACCAACACTTTTCTTTTATCAACACCATGGTTATATATACACCCTACGCTATTTGCCGTGAACCTTTCTTATTTATACACCCACTAGCTTTTATTTTTTTTACAAAATATTTTAAAATTTAAATTTAAAAATAATCGTTTGAGCATTTGTATGCATCATTTTCTACTCAATACTTTTTTCAAAAAAAAAAAAATGTTATCTTCCAGAATAATTTATATTATAAATATTTAGTTTACATTATCTCTACTTACTTTATGATTGGTAAAGTATTAAGTCATTCATACTCTCTTATACTCTAAGAACATAAATTATAAAAAAATATACAAATTCTAAAGAATATAAAAGCTTCAAAATTAAAATATTAATAAATAATTTCTTTGACCTTAAGAATTATGTAAATCTCTAATTTTTTTTATATAATAAAAATACAAAGGATCAATATCTATCGTTGTAGAATATATATATATATATATATATATATATATTTTATTTTTTTTATTTTTTTAAAAGCTCAATTTCACTAGGGAAACATGATCATCCTATCACTTTTTTTTTCAAATAGTTTAATTCCAAAACTACGTGATTTTTTATTTTCCATTATAAATGAAAATACATAAAAACGAAATTTGTCAAAAAGTCCAACTTGCACTACTACAAACTTGTTTAAGTAGTTTAACATTTAAAAATATGTAAACTCTAATTTTTTTTTATTACAAATAAAAATACTTTTAACCAAAGTTTATCTTTGTAGTCGGGTCTCAACTAAAAAAGTTTAAAAAAAATTATTTTTATTTAAAAATCTTATGAAATGAAATTATTTTCTTTTATTTTTTTATATTTTTAATTTTAGTTAATTATTCCCAAACAAATAAATAAGTATGAGTCTAACTTATTTGAAAACTTCAAATTGCTATTTTTAATAATTTAGACAAATTTATAAAATATAGTAAATATTATTGTAATCCATATCATCCAGGTTAACCAAATCAATTTTTTTTAAAACTTTTTTTTACTATATCCTATTCATATTATGATAATGCTTACTATCTTAAAAATATAAAATATAATATTTATTATGTAATAATTATAAAATATTATTTGATAATCAAAAAGTGGCCAGATTTATATATAGTATGTGAAAATATTTTTTTATTAATGTTCCGGTCGGAACCAGACGAATCTCAAATATTTCGATATTCAGTTTAGGTTGGCCGACATGTTCAAAATGCATTAAAGATTAGAAGGAAATTAATGAGTCAAAATCGTAAGTAAACATTGCGTAATGTGTTTTTAATCATGACTCAAACGTTAGTCCAGCCCAATAATAATAGACACATAATAATCATATAAAAATTCACAAGTCTTAAGAAAAAATAGACATCATTATCTCGTATTAATTACACCAAACACTTACTTGATCGATTGACCAAAGATTGCAAACAATAATTCTCTCAATCCCCTTTCATACAATAACAATTAAAAAAATACATATTTCATGTAAAACATTCTCATATCTTAATGATTTTTACATCCATAAATATTATGAAAACTATTTATGTAATAAAAAAACTCATATTTAATTATTACCAAATTTGAAAATTCTATAAACTCAACAACAACAAAAAAAAAAAATCAACATAGGAACAATGTGAATGTGAAATAGGTTTAGGTTTTCATGTTCTTTATGTCAAAAACCTGAAATCAGTCACTCGCTAAATCTTGTATCACCTCTTCTACTGCTAAACTGTTTTTTCCCACCAAAACATAACTTATCTCACTTTTTGGTGAAAACAAAGAAAGAGTAAGTCAATCAAAATTTCTAATTCAACCCTTTTCAAGTGAAAGATTTAATAAATTCAAGGATTAAATATATTCAATTGTTGAGATATTATAATACGAATTTGTTTTTATTTTTAAGAAACTTTAGATTTTTTAGGTATTATAATACAATTTTTCTTTTATTTCTAATTTTAGATTTTTTTAATAATAAAAAAATTATTGGAATGAGTCATTACATATATTCTTTTTATATAACAAATAAAATTTTAATATTAATGATATTAGGATTACAAGAGAATCATTAAATAGAAATTAATTTTAGAGACAAAAAATAATCAGTTACTATAATGATTAAATTAAAAATTATTTTAAAGACTAAAAAATTATTAATTTTTAAATTAGTTTCTATTATTTCTAAATAATTTCTAAACTGGTATTCTAAATTTGGTAACAAAAATCTTGGTAGCTAATTAAGTACTAATTTAGAAACTATTTATCAATAATAGAAACTAAATTAAAAATCAATAATTTTTTTAATCTTTAAAATAATCTTTAATTTTAAATAAGTAACGATATCTTTATATGTAGAGTTTTAGTAATAAAAAAATTAATTATAATTGATTCTTGTTATATTTTTCACGTGATAAATAGAGTTTTAGTATGAATCACTGTGTTAAAATATTTTATGTTACACGTGATAAATAGAAAAAAAAATCAATTTTAAACAAAATTAGAAAAACATATTTACTATTTCATTAAATGGCGGCAGTAGAATACTGTTACACGTGTACGTCATGAAGCTGGATCATTGATGAGTACCACAACACAACATGCACATTCATATCATTAGTTGGAGAAGAATAAATATGTATAAAGTCCACTTAAAATTTAAGAATATAATTAATTACAAAAAGTTAAATGTCAACCAAGTATAATACATGTTATTTGAACAAAAAGGTATGAAAACTTAATATTTGACAAACCAAAGAGAATTATCCATAAAAAACTTCATCTTTTTAATATTTGACTTTTTTAAAGAAAAGAAAAACTAGAATGAAATTTTCCTATTTGAAAAATATAACATAAGAAAACTTGGATATGAAATTACCATGTTCCTTGAAAATTAAAAATTTGCTAGTTAATTTCTGAATTTTAGTTTTGAAACAAATTTCTTTGTTAGGGACATTTAAAAAAAAGAAAGAAAGTATTTTAAATACACAAATGTTGGAATATAAATAAAAGAGGGAAGGAAAGTTTTTAATTAAAAAAACAAATTAGAAACATGTAAGTAACGATATCTTTATATGTAGAAACATGTTTTAAAACTTTTAAGTGAGATAATATTGGATAAAATAATTAAATTTTAAATTAGGTTTTTAAGTAATTTAATTATTTCATTGTTTATTTTATAAAATTACTATTTTTCAAGAATTAATAAGTTTATTTTTTATTGATAAAAAAATTAGACAACTTATCCGTAGAAGTTGAGGTTTACATATGAAACACTTGTAACTGTTAGGTCAAGAATTTTAACAAATTTAGTTTCTAAATTTTGTCTATAAATCCTTGGTTGCTAATTACATACCAATTTAAAAACTATTTAACAATAATATAAATTAATTTAGAAATTAATTTTTTTTAGTTTCTAAAATTGGTTTCTATTTTATAATTTTCTTGTAGTAAAAGTTGTTGAATCATATTGTTTAAAAGACCCACACTAGAAAGTTTTAATATTTGAAAATGAAGATGAGAGGAAAAATCCTTAAATATAGACTTCAATGTTTTCAAGAAAAAAGTTATTTAAAAGTATGTTGGAATGGTTAAACTATGTTGCAATATATTAAAAATAATAATTCATCTTTTAAAATGTTATTACTTTTATATTGAATTTTAAGATATTAATATATTTTAATCAATTAAAATATGTCTTAATTTATTAAAATGATCAATAAATTGTTTTGTTACCTAATATAGTTGAGTGTATTTTTAAAACTTAATAAAACCAATCCATTTATTTGATGAAAATAAATAAAAATAGTATTCCAATATTGAAAATTGGTTGGTTACAAACACTTTAAGTTTACAAATAAATAAATAAAAACATTTCATGTTATATTTTTTTGACAACTTTATAAATAAATAAAAAAAGAGAGTAAATGAACGTAAGAGTTTGAATGATAAACAAGAATTGGAATTTTTATTTTTTTTAGTAACAAGAAGTATTATACAATCATGACTAAATAAATAGAAAACTATCCTCACTAATAAGATAAATCATACTAAATCAATAACCTAATGCTCCTAGATATGCTTGTGGTGGTAGTGGTGGTGGTGGTGGTGATAGTGGTGGTGGTGGTGGTGGCGGCGTATAAGATTCATCCTTTAAGAAAGAATAGTAGGTAAAGAAAAACATTACAATGAGCACAAACAGAACTATGAAAAAGTAATTATAAACACCCAAACTTTTGAAGAAAACATATATAGAATTATGATGTTCCTTAGGAACATCACCATCATTCTGAAGAAGTTTACGATAATGCCCATCAACTAGGTCGGTGGTTGTCAAAACTGTTGTTGAGAACAAAAAGAGAATGCACATACTCTTAGTGAATAACTTTGTCAACATCATTTTGTATGAAGAAGATTTTTTCGGGACGATTAACTCTGAAGACTATAGACAAATGTTAATGTAAGAGTTAGATGTGATGAAAGAAAGTTGCATTTACAATTTATTTATATACTAGTTTCAGAGAGGAGAGGTGAAGATGGAATCAATATAGTGCATGCATTCAATGATCATTATGAGAGGAAAAATTATTATTGTTGTTGTTGCAAACATGATTTTATTCCTAGTTACATGATAATCATTTTAAATGAGAAATAATTCGCCAGAATACGTGTGCTTGTTTAGTGCATTCAGAATCTTCACTCTATCAGAAAAATGTATCAACATCTCAATTTTTATCATAATTAATGCGAAAAAAATAAAGAAATATTAATATTACAATTTTAAAAAAATATTTGTAATTATGTAATAATCAACTACATATATTATATTATTATAATAACAAAAAATGTCATATAAGCAAATAATCAATCAAAATATATATTATTGATTTTTTTTCTTTGAAATGTGACTGAACTTGTTCATTTAACTTTTTTTTATAAAAATATATAATTATCAAAATTAACTGGATTGATTAAATTATTATCTTATATATAATTTTTTTATTTTAAATTGTTATACAAGAAAATCATGAAATAAAAATCAATTTTTAGATAAAAAAATATAATATCTAAATTAGTTTATATTATTGTTAAATATTTTTTAAATTAATGTCTAACTACAAAAATTAATTTATTAAAATTTGTGAAATCATCTTTTATAATTATCATAATCAATTACTACGTTAATAAAATAATGTATTTGTTTATGATATATTTAATTATTTGGAACATTCTAATTGACAGGTCAATGATATACTTTTTAATTGGAAAGTTAGTATATTTTAATATATATTTTATTCAAATTTATAATATATTTACATTTATTTCGCGAGATTTTATATATATATATATATATATATATATATATTACCACATAATAACACCCTACAGTTAAAAAAATTTGAATTTATTTTGTTACTTTAATTTATAAATATGCACAATTATATATTGATTACTTAGTTATTAATTTAATTATATTAAATAAAATAAATTAAGATATTTTTTATTTTGTGTATTTTTTAAAACTTTTTCAAATGAATATTTTTTTATTATTTTTGGTATTTTTAAGTTTTTTATATTTTTAATTTTACTTAATTACCACAACAAAATAGTGTTTATACATACTATAAGAATGTAAGAAAGTACATCAAAAGTTAAAACAAAATAAGTTAGGTGGTATGAAATATGAATTCGTAATAAAAAAAACTAGAATTTATATAAGTTAACTATCATCATCATTCATAAAAAAAAAATATGTAAATATGATTAAAATATTTATTATTAAATATTAGTAGTTGAAATCCTTATTATTCTGAATTATTTTATTGAGTTTTTAAAATAAATTTTTTAAACTGTAAAAAACTTATTTGTAATGTAAAATTACATTTTAAAATTTTTAAAATTTTTAAAATTTAATTATAAAATATATTAAAATTATGTATTTTTGAATTATTTATTTATAAACAGATTTAATTATATTTATTTATTAAAATTTGAAAATTTTAAAGTGTTTATTGAGATTTTACAATAAATCTTTAAAATCTAATTAAATTAAAAAATTTCCGTTATTTTGTAGAGGTTTAGAATAAATCTTTTTAAATTTAAAGAAAGCTAAAAAAAACTTCTACTATTAATATTTTAAAATAAATCTTTGAGATTTAAAAAAAGTTAAAAACATTTTTTATTTTATTAAAATTTTAAAATAAATCTTTTAAAATTTAATAAAGATTTTTTAACCTTCGTGAAATTTTAAAATAAACTCTTTAAAATTTAATAAATGTCAATAAAACTTCGATTATTTTGCTCAAATTTTATAATAAGCTTTGTACTTAACAAAATTAAAAAACTTCCATTAATTAAATTATTTCATAAATTATATTAACCTTTGCTAAAACTATTTTTTTCTAATAAGTATAAGGGTAACTTATTTACAAATTACTATTACTATATGACAATTTTATAAAATATAGTAAATGTTATTGTAATCCATATCATTCAGGTTAACAAAATCATTTCTTTTTCCTCAAACTTTTTTACTATTCCTATTCATATTTTCGTAATGCAATAAGGTCAAGAATTTTGTAATATTTTTATATATAATAATAGATCATTGGAGATTAAGATGGGATGAAAAATCATTGAATACATGCTTTAATTTTTCAACAAGCAAGTTATTTAGAAATGTGCTGGAATCACTGACATGATTAAATTATATTTTAATATATTAAAAATAATAACTAATCTCTTAAAATGTTTTTACTTTTATATTGAATGTTAATCAATTAATATGTTTTAATAGATTAAAATATGTTTTAATTTATTAAAATTATCAATTTTATAAATATAATATACTTTTAAAACTTAATAAAATCAATCCATTTATTTTATGAAAATAAAAAAATACCATTCTAATTGAGAATTGTTTGGTTAGTTAGAAACTTTTTTGGATTTTTTTATTAAATTAATAGATTCAAACTCTCACAAAAGATATTCAATATTATTATTATGTATATTTTACAATCTTGAGTACATTGAAAATTGTTATCTCTTTTATAATTTCGGGTTTTTTAATATAATTTTGTTTTTTTTCTTGAGTTATTCATATTTTTTTTATCAAAATTTGTACATTAATTATGTTTTTATATATAAAATAGTTGATATAAAAACTGTGAACATAAAATAAATCCTTTCAAAATTTAGAATGAAATTATTTTGAGATTCATCTAAATCAATCCTACTCAAATCACAATTTACAAATCATTTGCATAAAATTAAAAGAAACCTTTAAGTACACAAAATAATACATAACATAAAAAGGTAAAACTAAAACACACACAAATGATCAAACATCTTATTTAAGTTTCTAAATCAATACCAAACCATTTCATGATATATTTCTTGTCAACCACTTTATAAATAAAAAAATTAGAGAAAATGCATGCAAGAGTTTAGAGTGATAAAAAAACTAAAAATATTATTTCTTTAATAACAAGGAGTGTTACATAACCATGACCAAATAAGTAGAAAATTAACCTCACTAATAAAATAAATCATATCAAAACAATAACCTAATGACCCTAAATATATTTATTGAACATGTGCACTTATATTTTGATGTAGTGCATCACTCTCGTTGTCGTTGTCGTGGTTGCGAGGAAGATTCATCCTTTTTGAAGCGACACAAACGAAGAAAGACAAATAATAAGGTGACAATGACTAGAAATACAAAGATGGTAATGTAACTAACAATGCCAAATCTTTTGAATATATCATGAATAACAAACCTATTGAATGAATAAGATATATCATTGCCTAAACTTTTGAATATCCAAGCTATATTACTGCCAAATGATTTAAAGAAATCAAATATGTAATGATGATGTTCCTCAGGGACACTAGGGACCTCAGGGACACTAGGGATCTCAGGGACATTGGGGACACTAGGAACATTGGGAACATTAAAGAAATTAGGGACATTAGGAATATTAGGGACATTGGAGAGATTAGAGAAATTAGGAACATCACCATAATACTCAAGAAGTCTACGGTGGTGCCTATGAACCAGGTCAGTGGCTGCCAAAACTGCTCGTGAAAACAAAAAGAGAATGCACATGCTCTTGATGAGTGACTTTGTCTACATCATTTTGTATGGAGAAGATTTTGTTGAAAGAGTTAACTCTGAAGACAGTATAAAATTGTTAATGAAAGAGTTATTTGTGATGAAAGAAAATTGCATATTCTATTTATTTATATATTAGTTTCAGAGAAGAGAGATGAAGTGCATGCATGGAGTTCAATGGAAAGGAAAGATTATTAGTGTTGTTACTTGATTTTATCCCTAGTTACATGATAATCATTTAGCATGTGTGATTATTTAGTGCACTCAAAATCATGTATCAGAAAAATGTATCAACATCTCATTTTTTTTTTTCATAATTAATGCGAAAAAGAACATAAAATATATTAATAATATTACATTTTTTAATTTTTGATTTTTTTATTTGTAATTATATAATAATCAACTAGATATATTACATTATTATAGTAACAAAAAATTGTCATGTAAACAAATTATCAATCAAATATACTTTATTGATTTTTTTTTCTTTGAAATGTGACTGAACTTGTTTATTTAACTTTCTCTAATAAAAAAAATAATTTTTAAATTTAACTATATTAATTAAATCATTATCTTATATATAATTTTTATTTTAAATTGTATAGGAATTAATTTATTAAAAAATGTAAAATCAATTTTATAATATAATCAATTATCAAGTCAATAAAATAATGTATTTATTTATGATATATTTAGTTATTTTTAACATTTTAATTGATAACGCAATGATAAGTTAGTATATTCTGATATATTTTATTTAAATTTATAGTAGATTTAAATTAAAATTTTGGCAAGATTTATTCTCAATATATATATAAAAAGAATATTTTACCACATAATAAAATCTTTATTTAGTACGTTACTACAGGAATGAAGTTGATTTTTTTTTTTTTACTTTAATTTATAAATATGCATAACTATATATTGATTAGCTAGTTGTTGCTGTATATTTGATTTGAATTGATTTAAATGAATTAATAGAATTAAAATATACTATATATTATTCATATTATTTCATATCATATTAAAATTAATATTATTTTAAATAAAATAATTAGCTAGATTTTGAACAATAAATAATTCTTTGTAAAATATTAATTATTATCAATTGAAAACATTTTAGTATTAAAAATTTTTACTTATGCCATTTTATTAAGTTTAGATTTTCTTTTCGTATTACTTACTCCATCTTTTCATTTTATATATTTTTTTAGTGTTACTTTTTTTTTATAGTTTCACCTTTATCTTTTTTTTAAATATTTTTCTACTCTCTTATTTTTAAAATATTTTAACATTTTTATCTTTAATATTCATTTTCTTCAAATGCTTTAAAGAAAGATCTATTCTTTAGTATATAATTAAAAGCTACTTTATCTTCTCTTCTATATTTGTAAAGTTTGTATTATTTTGATATATTTTATTCAAATTTTTAGTAGATCTTAATTAACAAAAATTGTAAAATTTCACTACAAGAAATTAATAAATTAGAGTCGATAAAAAGTAATATAAAAATGAAAAAAAAATCGTTATTTAATTTGTGAACAATGTGTCGATTTATCAAAACGCCCTAAAATGGGTGAAACGTACTAAAATTAAAACCGATGTACTTATTATATTATATTGACATAGAATCCAATATTAATATAAAATTTTATATATTTATATATATATACCGTCCCGTCTCCGGACGTTGACCAGAGTCAAAGTCAAAGTCAACATATGGTGGGACCCCTTAAGGAGTCCAGGGAGGAAGGTCAACAAGTTGACCGCTTGAGGCGTCGCTAGGTTGGGGCGTCGCCAAGTTGAGACATCGACGGTGTTACCCCCCGATACCCACGGGTAGGAAAGACTGTGGAGGGGGCAACACCACAGGAGGCCACGGTACGGATGAGGAGGCATCGGGCCTCGGTACCTCAGGACAATAATAAAGGGAAGAGAAAGGTGGTTTCAAGGCCATAGTTCTAGTAGTACCAGTAGGGAGTAACCTGACTCGTGAAGTACCCACGCCACCTCTAGGAGACCCCAGACCCCTGGAATAGATACGACCCATGAGGGGGCCACGCCCAGGGGTGAACCAGGTGCGTAGTACGAGAGGAAAGTATATACACTCCCAGGGCGAGTGACTAGAGGCTGGGGCGCATGAGTTGGCACCCAGAAAGTCACCCCCTGCGCCAGATGCACTTCGAGGAAGGAGGGCTTAAACGATGGAATGTCCCTAAGTTGGGTTACGGTGCTATGAGGCCCTCCACGTAAAATAGCAATCAAGTCAAAAGAACACAGGGCAATAAGCACTGAAACATCAACGGTTATAAGTTTCCCTGAAAGTTTGCTAAGGTATGTTTTTATTCAATTTACGTTTTGAACGCTTTAAAGCACTTTGAACGCTTTAAATGCTTTGAACGTTTTAAACACGTTGAACGTTTTTATACGTTTTAAATGCACTTTAAGAAGCTTTAAATGCTTGAGACATTTAAAAGAAGCGACTTTAGATGTTTGAGACGAGGGGGAGACAGTTTCACACACACTCTAGTTGCTTGCTCGCGGACTCACTGTACGCACAGGCAATTAGGGAAAGAGAGCAAATTAGTTACTCAGTTATTCGACCACCTTCAGAGCATCCATTCACGGTGCTCCGATACGGAGGTGTGTCCCTTTGATGATTCTCGCTAGCTGACTTGATCGCCGGAGTGCAAACGGCCGCGAGGGCGCCCCTTTGTTCACTTCTTTTCAAGTACTCACGACGGCGCAAAATGAAGGTGTCCTAGCTCGCGAGTTGAAGCCACGCACGAAGACGTCCCTGGTCAATTGCCGGGAACAATATATATATATATATATATATATATATATATATATATATATATGATGGAGATCCCACATCGACTAGAGATAAAGACATTTCATTGTATATAAGTTGGTGCAAACCTCAATCCCATGAGTCGGTTTTATGGGGTTGAGTTAGGCTTAAAGTCCACTATCTAATATGGTATTAAAACCATTTTTGAACTTATCCTAGTGAGTGCAAACCTTATCCTCGTGATCCGGTTTTATGGGGTTGAGTTAGGCTTAAAGTCCACTTTGTAATAATATATACTATTATTTTTATTATTATTATTTTATTTTCATTCTTTTATATATATATATAATATATCATCTGCAACATAATAAGTAATATGGAAATTATTTTAAAATAATAATGGCGACCACATATTTGATATAAAATAATATAATTAAGACAGTTAAAGTATAATATATGCAAGACATCCTGCAGATCCTTCAAAAATTAAAAGTAAGTCCAAATAATTCTTCAATTGTCCATGGAAAAAATAGTCCAAATGATTTCACTGCCTTGAATTTGTGTACATAATATAAACCTGAACAGTAGTGAATTTATCATAAAATGAACTTGTGAATTTTTTTTAAAACAGTATTAAATAAATAAATAAAGTTGATTTAAGGAATTAATGTCATTATTGAAATATATAATACCAAAATGTCAAATTTATATGTCTTGTGATGCAAATGGATTGATTTAGTTTGGAATGAAATAATGAATTAAAAATATTGATTTAGAGTTTGAGTATAAAATAAGCTATGTGATTTGGTTAAGATATGGATGGTAATCCAACATTATGGAAAGTATGTATGTATTCCAAGAGATATATTGAGTTATATTCTAAATAAAAAATATTACAATATTAAGAGATGACTAATTAAATAAGGTTTTTGTATTAAACTTTTTAAACTAGATGCAATGAACTATCCTTACTATATCAACTTATAGTTATATATGTAAGAACGTTGCAATTTCCTTTTCTTTCTTTCACTCTCCATCTCTCCAACTCTCTCCCTTTTCTCTTCATTTCTCACTCCATATATTATCTATTTTAGAATCTGATCGCATCACGCTATAGCTGAGGAATTAAGGAACATTTCTACCTGATCAGATTTTCAAACAGATTAAGTTCATTTTTACTCTAAAGATCTCATATTCTATCTTTTTCTCTATGACTTAGTCATCAATCTTAGTGGGGTCAGTTGAGAAAAGTGTTCCTCTCAACTTATTATACTATATATTGAACTTCTTGAGGGTGATGGTACGATGGATCAAGTTGCATGAAACATGTTTTTCATGTAGACATGAGATTTGGGTATCCAAAACTTTAAGGAAAAAGTGAAAATGTGTATAAGGCAACCTATAGATCTAAATATGATCTGTAAGAGTGAGTAACAATGTCTTTAAAAGGATAACATGAAAACGAAAAGTTATGTGGATTTAATTGATTGTTACATGAGGTTGATTAGTTACATTCAATATGGTAAAAATCTTAAGTACTTGTTTGATCAAAAGAGATTAGACACGAGACAAAAGAGATTGGTAAAGTTATTAAGGGAGTAAGATTCTAAGTTTGTGTATCATTTGGGGAAGGAAGATTTAGTTGAAACTGCCATGAGCAATGAAACATTTCAAGTATCAAATGTAACGGTTAAAGATTCAAAATAATGAAGAGTTAAGAACTAAGTGGTCTGAGAATTTCATTATGGCACTAAAGGGGGAATTATGAGGTTTAGGATAAGTTTTTTGTATTTGTAAACAAGAAGTTAGAGAACATAGTCTAGTATAAAAGTTATAAAAATGATTTAATGTGCATCACACATAACTAAGATAATATTTGAAGAAGTTTTGTGATGGTTCAACATAAAAAGGAAGTGGCTCTATATGTCCTTGTTTGTCTGACCTATAAAAGATTGAAGTGGAGTATCAAAGACCTGGGATAATGTTACAATCATTGGACATGACTAAGTAGAAATAAAGTTGTGTTTATATGTGTGGTTCCTTTTCCATGGACAATGAGAGTACATAATGGAATCTGGATTGTGGTAGTGTTCATATATGATATTTTAATTTATTCTCATGCAAGGTAAGAACATGCAAAACATCTTAGAACTGTCCTGAACATTTTGAGAGAAAAACATTTATATGCTAAACTTTCAAAATGTGACATCTGGATGTCAGAAATACAATTTTTAGGACATGTTATCTTTGCACATGGAATATCTGTAGATCCTTCTAAAGTGGAGGTTGTACTTTAGCATGAACGTCCTAAAACTGTTACAGAAATTAAAAGTTTTATGGGGTGAGCAGGATATTACAAGAGATTCACATAAGGCTTTTCTAAAATAGTGGCTCCTTTGACCCAATTGACTAGAAATGATCATTCTTTTGCATGAACTGAACAATGTGAGAGAAGCTTTGAAGAGTTGAAAAGAAATTTGATTGGCGCTCCAGTATTGACAATCCCTGATACCAATCAGTCTTTTGAAGTTTCCTATGATGCTTCCTATCAGGGATTGGGTTTTGTTCAAATGTAGAATAAGAAAGTTGTTGCCTACATTTCTCGTTAGTTAAAGGTGCTTGAAAGAAATTATCCAACTCATGATCTAGGTTGACAAAGACGACACACTCCCTACCTATAGATTTGAGAATCTTTATGCGGAAGTTGACGCAAATTTACATAGGTGAAATAGTCAGATTGCATGGTGTACCCTCTAACATACTATCAAATAGAGAACCCAGATTCACCTCCAGATTTTGGCAAACACTTCAAGAAGCTTTGGGGACTAAACTCAGACTTAGCTCAACATACCATCCTCAAACTGATGGGCAATCAGAGAGAACTATCCCGTCCTTAGAGGATATGCTCAAGATTTATGTGTTAGACCATTTGGGCAGTTGGGATGAAATGAGTTCACTTACAATAACAATTACCAAGCTATCATATGAATGGCTCCTTTCGAGGCATTATATGGAAGAAAGTGTAGGACACCTCTGTTCAGGTTTCAGAATGGTGAGAGTGTGTTAATTGGACCATAATTAATACAACAAACCAATGAGAAAGTCAAAATGATTAAGGAAAGATTGAAAACATCTCTCAGCAGGCAAAAGTCTTATGCAGATCAAAGAAGAAGACCTTTAGAATTTGTTGTAGGTGAGCATGTTTTTTTAGAGTTACACCATTCACTGGTGTAGGAAGAGCAATCAAATCAAAGAAATTGACTCTCAAGTTCATAGGACCATATCAAATTCTCAGGAGAATAGGCCCTATGGCTTATGAAATTGCCTTGTCTCCTCCTTTAGCTAACATTCACAATATTTTCCACGTATCCTAGTTAAGAAATTACATACCTGATCCTAGTCACATTCTCGAGTCTAATTCCATTCAGGTCAAAGAAAATCTGTCATTTAGATTCACAAGTGAAACAACTCTGTGGAAGAAGTATTCTAATGGTGAAAGTATTATGGGATCTCATCTCTGGAGATTCCACTTGGGAAATTGAAGAGGAGATACGAGCATCTCTCTCTCCATCTCTCCAACCCTCTCCCTTCTCTCTTCGTTTCTCACTCCATACATCATCTATTTTAGAATATGATCGAACCACGTTGTAGCGGAGGAGTTAAGGAACATTTCTACTCGATCAGATTTTCAAACATAGTGAGTTAATTTTTACTCTAAAGATCCCTTATTCTCTATGATTTAGTCATCAATCCTAGTGGGGTCAATTGAGAAAAGTGTTGATTTCAACTTATTCTACTATATATTGAATTTTTGTTCTGTTTGAATAACTTGCATTAGGTCCTTAAATCTTGAAGCTTATCCAAACTGAGGGGATACAATTCTAGAAATTGTTTGGAAAGCAAGCAATTAAGGTAAGGGAAGCTAATTTTTTTTAATAGCATCCACTACAAGAAAATAACAATTTAGTCACCGAATTCAGCGACCGAAAATAAGTGGTCGCAATTTGCAACCGAAATAGTCACAGAATACATGTAGTGTCAAATCTGCAACCGAAATAGCGACCAACTGAATTATTAATGATTTTAGTTAGTTTTGCAACCGAATCAGCGACCGAAGTTGAGAGTGACAAAATAACTGGTCGCTAAAGTGGTGACTGTTTTGAATAAATTGGAAAAATATATTTGCAACCGAATTAGCCACAGATTATGTTTCTTTTTTAGCCATCGATTTTAATTCGGTTGCTAAATATTATTGTTTATTTTCTGCAACCGAATTAGTCACCGAAAATGTTTATTGTTTAGCCACAAATTTTCCTTTGGTCGCTAAATATAATTGTTTATTTTTGCCACCGAATCAGCCACCAAATTTATTTAGTTTTTAGCCACCAATTTGTTTGTGGTCGCTAAATATAATTGTTTATTTTCTTTACCAAATCAGCCACCAAATAAATATATTTTTTAGCCACTGAATTCTTTTGGTCGTTAAATATAATTATTTATTTTATTACTACTACTAATAATAATAATAATTCATTTTTATTTTAAAAAAATATACAAGGATAACACTTTATATATTCATGAGTGATATGAGTTTGTAGTTTCTTAAATTTAAATAAAATTAATGTTATATTATTTTAAAAATATCAACTCAAATAAAAATTATAAATAAAATTACATAACAAAAAATTATTATTAATAAAATTAATTCTTTTAAAAAAAATTAGGCCACATAATTATTATTATTGTTTAGAAAATAATTAGATATTAAAATATCTTTTTATTTCAGCATTATAATTTTTTTATTACACGTAATTTCGATAACCCCATATTTCATTTTTACATATGTCTTGTCAAAATTGGACTGATCAGTTTTTGTGATCTTAATATTATATACTTCTCATCAGTTTTGTGATAGTTAATACTATATAATTTCAATATTAATATATATATATATATATATATTACTTGACACTATTAATTAATATTATTCATAATTATTAATTCAGGTTCATTAATATGTTGGGTATATGATCAAATATTCATTAATAAATATAAGCTGCCATTAATTAATCAATATATTAATTAATATTATTTTAAATTTAGTTAGTATTTTATTAGTATCTATAAATTAGTAATACCAATATACTTATATAAAAGTATAAGTATATTAAAAATAAAATTAGAAATATATGATTAAATATAATAGTTTGTATTAAATATACAAGCAAATTTTTCATCTACAATGATATGATACATTTAGTTATTTCCGATTGTATGAAGTGTTATTTATAATTTATATTTACATTTTTTATTTATTAGTGACAAATTTGTATGCAATTTGATCCGCTAGCTTGAAGTTATTTGTAATATAACTTATTTTCTTAACTTAAATACAATGGGCAGTAGGGTATATGCTAAATTCCACTTCCGACACTGTAATTTCTCCATTATTGTTTATGCCACATAAACAAAGTTAAATTAATTTATTAAAACTTTTTGTAAAATTAATAATTTATATTTAGAAAAATAATTTTATTTTTCATACACAACTTACTACTTTTAATCCATTTTTTTAATTATTTTTGTTAATTTATAAAACTGAAATTTGAAATTATATATGAAAAATTCAAATTCAAATTCAAATTTATTTAAAAAACTGAATTTGTGTGTCATAAATTATTGAATATTATTATTATTATTATTTTTAAAAAAAAATTCTTATTCTTCTTCAAGTTTCAGTATAGATTTGGTGTTGACTTTTAGGGCATTGAAGAACCATTGGAGAAGTAGGAGGAAGTTGTAGGTGGTGGTTGTGGTGCGAACGAAGGTGCGAGAGGAGGAGGAGGAAGCTGCGGGTGGAAGGCGTCGCAAACGGAGACGAACGGAGGTGCGAGCGGAGGCACAAGCGGAGGCGAATGGAGACGCGAACGGAGGTGTGAGCAGAGGCGTGAACAGAGGCGCAAAGGAAGGTCTGCAAGTATTTCACTTGTCTTCTGCATTTTCTTATACTTACATACATACATTCCTAGAGCTTCAATAAACCCAATTAGAATGTATAAGCACGTCAGAATCTATCAATAGATTCCAATTTCATAATAGATCTCAGAGATGAAGTAGATTCAGCAGCTCTGTTGTGAATTGGGGATTCTTTTTGTGTTTTTTCTTTGCATATGGTATCTGGTTTTATGTGGAACTTGTTGCCATGTAATGTAAATTCTTTCTGTAATCAAATTGATTCAGTCCAGCTTCATTGAACCAATTGCTTTCTGTTTGTTGTTAATTCAAAACCCTCTCAATCAATCGAAGAATTTGTCAAGTTTGTAATTTTGATTAACTTATCTGTATTGTGCCAATATAAGAGTTTTTGTATTGTCAGAAATCATCATTAGAACGATTTCTTGATACATGGCAGTTTGTGATTAGATGACAGTGTAAGTGCAAATATTGTTTATTCATAAAATTGTTATAATAGAGCATATATCAAGGAGAAGAAAGCATCTTGAAAGGAATATGATTACACACAAAAGTTAAATAAAGAACTGAGAATAAATTGTAATGCTCCAAAGTGTCTAAAAAGAGGTTTTAGTTGATGAAATTTCCCTACACCAAATTATTCTGTGAGGCTTTAGAATTTCTTTTATCAAGTAGGCATGATCAGATATAGCAAAAGAGTTCCTACTCCAAGCACAATTATAACAATGTGGACCCACAATCACATGCGTTCATCAGTAGTTGCCATTGTCCATCATATCAAAAAGGAAAAGTAAACATTTAGTGAAATTTTGGAATAAGGTTGCAGTGTAAAGCAAACCTGTATACTGGTATGGGGCATAGGTTGCCTTGTTTTCTTCTCCTGCAAGACCTTCTGGCGGCTTTCGTAAAACTCAAAGTCATCCAATATGGAAGTTCTTGCCACATAGTTCTTGAAAATGTTGAGTATTTCAACACCTTGGGGAAAGTTCACTTGAAAGAAGAAAAACATAGATGACATGAGTAAGCACACAGGATAAATAACCAAGTCTTTCTCAGTGGATTGTGCTGGTTTACAATGAAATGCAAAATGCAAACCTCTTGTGTGTCTCTACTATTTGTGACGGGCTTGTGATCATTATTCTCAAGTATTATGTGTCGTAGTTGAGGATTTGGAACATCCTTTATAATGTGCCATTTGACCTGAACATAAACATCTAGCAGTAAGATATTGAGAAACACAGTTATCAATCTTAGAAAACACATAAGCAAATAAACATGGATGCGGGGAATCTTAAGTTTTTGAGACAGAACCAAATGGCGTACCGAAAAGAAAAGGAACACAGGGCACTTGCATCCTTTATCTTCCATTCTCTTTTGTGCATCCTGATATGCACCATCCAACCTCTTGTTCCCATTAGGAGTACTTGCCCACACGTTGTATTTGATGCTCTTGTGGATATGCTCTTCATTGTATGATTTGATGACAAAGAAAAGTGCATGGTCATATTTGGTTGGAAAATCAGGAAGGTTGTATTGATCTGTCCTGATTTTGCTGGTAACATTTCCACTCCCACCTAGGGCCAAGTTTCTCACATAATTAGCACCAGACACTAATGCACCTTTTGCATTAGCTGTTCTAGGACCTTGATTCTGCTCATTAAGAGAATCATTGACCTTGTTTTTGTTTTTCAACTTATCAGTACTAACATAGGTACTGAACAAATTAAGGTACAAAAAAGTGTTGAATCAAACAATTTGGTCTTATGATTGATTAATGGTAGTTTTCCCATCTGGATGTGCTTAGCAGTTGTGTTTTGATTTGGTGAAGCTTACTTGGTGGAGGAAACATCTACATTTGCCTCATTTTATTATCCTGATCATGTTGAAATAAGAAGGACTAGGATCCCTCGTAATCTTGAAGTAGGCGAGGGTTCTTCACGTGCTCCTCCTATTTCAATTTTCAATTATCCAGGAAGAGAAATCGGAAAATGCATGACATATTATCTAAATCAAAAAGACTTTGATGCTGCCCAATTGTATGTTCTTCAAAACTGTGAAGAGGTTCAATCATACTTTGAGTAAGACAATGTTCACTCATTTGAAAAGAAAGTTAATTATGTTGCATGAGGTTTGAATAATCAATTTCTTTGTTGCAGTATTTATGTTGAATATTTAAGAGAGATTAGTCTTACTGCTTCAGACGCTCAAATTGGCCAATACATTTCATCCTAATTTGCTACATGGTTCAAACAATATGTATGTTTTTAATTTGCCTTTTATACAAATTTTACTTTTAGATAGACGATGTGTAATTTATAATCTTTTGTTTAGGTTCTAAATCCAGAAAATAATATTGAAGATCCATTATTGGTTAACTTAGCATGGGGTCCTAAGAGAAAAGTTCAATCATGGTCTATCTATGTTATCAATGGATACAAATTTCACACTGTTCTTTGGAGTGAAGGCATGAATTCCACTAACTATGGTGTTTATGTACGAGGAACCAATGGTCAATCAGAGTCAGATTTTTATGGAATATTGTCTAATATTATTCAATTGGAGTATACTGGCTTTCCAATAATGAATGTAGTTCTCTTCCAGTGTGAATGGTTTGAGAAATACTCATAATATAGGAACCAAAGTAGATAAGAACTATGGGATCGTTCAAGTAAAAGAATCACGGAGATATAATAAAGCATATGATCCATTCATATTTGCCCAACAAGCAGAGCAAGTTTATTACACCAAATATCCAGAGGGACACCAAGGTTGGTTGGGAGTAATTAAAACAAAAGCTCGTATTAGAATCATTAATAACACAGTAAGTGAGGTTGAGCATGACACTCCATACCAAGATGATGAGCTTCTACAACTTGAAGTAGTGCTACATGTTGATCCAGAATTCATTCATGATTCTCTTGTTGATGTTGATGGGGGGAGAAGAAGTAGATATACAATTACTAAATGAAACAAACATAGATGAACAATACGAGGAGGAATACATTTCAAGTGAGGATAACATTGAGAGTGATTTCAGTGACACAGATACCTCTTCGGTAATTCATACATTAAAATTGATTGTATACCTTGTCCAAATTATGTTTAACATTAATTTTATTGTGGTTTCCCATAATTGTAGTGAATAACAGGGTAGATAACTGACATATTTGGTTGTAGAAAACACAATCAGGTTTGAGTCTTTTGATCATGATTACTTTATTTGTTTATTCAAAATTGATTGATCCACTTTGATTATTGTATTAATTACATTTTATATATGTAATATTTTTTACTTGCATATGACACCAAGGGGTAGAGGTGGTGATCGTAGACCACCTAATCGTGGTGGTCGAGGTGTTCGTGTTGATGATATATCTTTACCCAATACCAACATTCCCCCTTCGTTTGTTCTTCCAACAACTATGGAGTCTACACATCCTATTTATGAAGGAGTCGCCCCACTTCCTACACTTCACGGACAAGATATTGAACATCATGTAGGAGAATCAAATCCTACTACCTTTTCTACAGAGCCAACTATGAATCAACCTTCACCGATACAAGACTCTCTTACACCTGACAATGAGTATGGCAATGTAGTTGATCAAAGACCCTGGCTTCATGCAGAAAGAGGAGAGTAAGTATATTTTAATCTAATTGTAATTCGTAAATATGATCTAATTTTCATATATCATTTTGACAATATGTTTTGAACATAGTTTTTCACCTGCAAATGGACCTTCCAATGTAATCTCACGAATCATCAAGCAAAAATATGATGAACCTAGTCCCACTTGGAAGAAGGTTCGTCTTGAGCTTAGAGATAGATGGTTTGGAGAGTTCAAGGTAATTTGAGTTATGATTACATTTAAAATGATATTTTATTTTTCTACAATGTTTATTTTCTAATTTATTTTACATGCAGAAAGAGTATAGGTGGGATATGGAACAAGACCAACTCATTAGATCCATTTTTGATACAAAAGCCTCCCGTATCTTTAAAAATGCTATGAGTAAAGTTAGGCATGGTCAAGATAAGGGGACCTGGATTCCACAACTTGTTTGAGCAACCTTGGACCAACATTGGAGTTCTACATAATTCCAGAATAAGAGTGCTATTGCCAAGGCGAATCGGGCTGTTGAGAAGGGAGCCTCAGTCTACTGTGGTGGTTCCATATCTACCGCAACTCACTTTGAGAAAATGGTAATATTATTATATTTCTTCTCTTTCTATATTTAATTTAAATACAATCTATTATATCTTTTTATTGAATTTATGTAGACTAAAGAGCTTGAACGACAACCAACTGCTTGAGAGGTTGTAGAGAGAACAAAGAAATTGAAGACTGGACAATGGGTCAATGACAAGACTTGCGACCTTGCGGTATGTTTAAAATTTGTTATGGTTTAATTTTTACTATATGTTTTCTTCGCAATAATCAATTTGACTTCATTTTCAGGAGAAATATAAGAAACGTCGAGAAGAAGCCCAACAACAGCAAATGCTTGAAAGCGCATCTTCGCAAAACTCTCATGTTGCCTCTATTGATGACAATGAAATATACATTGATGTTGTTGGAAGTGGAAATAAAAAAGGGAATGTCTATGGTCTTGGTGTATTGAGCAAAAGGTTTAATAGTTCAACAAGTGCTCACTCTGCTGCAAGTCAAGCTCCAGTAGTCCATCAAATAGAAGAAATGAGTGAGATTATTCAAAAGCTAAATGATGAACTTATGACAAAACGTGTCAAGGAGCGGACACTTGAAGAAAAGATGAAGCTATTGATGAAAACTCATGAAGAGCAAAGTGAACGCATGCGCAAACAAGATGAGAAGATGCAACTCATCCTACAACACATTCAAATGAATAATCCCGCATCAGGCTCTTCAGATCCTACTACCAGTGGACATCATAAAGGAGACCAAAGTAGAGATGACAATTCAGAAGAAGATTAGTTATATGTTGAATTATATCATAGATTTGACTCTTTTAACTAGTTTTCAACAGTTTTAGTTGTGTAGTATGATTTACCTTTAATTTGAGCACAACTTCTTCTTAAACTATGTATTTGAAGTTCATTACAATTTAGCTTGATTGAATTTTGAGTATCTCTATAAGCAGGTCTAATTTTTTTTATAAAATGGTCAAAATACCATTTTAAATAGGTATTAATAATACAAATAAAAATAGCCACCGAAATCAAATTTGTCGCTGTAGAAGTCTCCATTTAGCCACCAAAATAGTCACCAAAAGATTTCTCTGATTTAGCCACCGAAATTTGGGTAGCTAATTTGGGTTTTGAATTTCTGTGACCAAATTTTCTGCGACCGATTTAGTCACCGAAATTTCGGTTGCTAATTTGGTTTTCGAATTTTGGTGACTAAATTTATCTGCGACAAATTTAGTTTCTAACTTTTGGTGACCAAATTCCCTGCGACCGATTTAGCCACCGAAATTTCGGTTGCAAATTAGCGACCACTTTATAATTCGGTCGTTAACGGCTTTGCGACTAGGGTTTTCACTTCCATCTTTATTTGGTGACTGTTTCGGTCGCAGATATGATTAGCGACCGATTATAGTGATTTTAGCGACTGAATTTGGTGATAGCTAAAAGTGATTTTTTTTGTAGTGATCCTAGGCTAGAAGATCTGAATGTGGAGGAGATGTGGTCGAATATTCAATTTCTTTTGCAGGGATATTGTATGTTTATATATTGTATTGTTTGTTTATATATTATTTAAACTTGTAGAAATATTAGATTTTGATGGTTTAGTATTTAAGAGTTGTTTTTTTTGTTGTTAAATAGACTTTTGAATGTCGTGGATCGCGTTTTGAATGATGCTGTATGATGAAAATGGTATGAAATTGAATTCATACATTTGGAATAATGTATGGACTGGTGTTTGTTGTGTACTAAGTATTGATGCTTATGTGGTAACACAGATCTCCGAGCTTCACTGATGATCTAAGTCACATAAACTAAGATATGATCCTTTCTCTTAGATTCATTGGTAATATTTGGATCAAATGTTAGTATCTGGTAGGACTTACTTAATACGGGTCTTCCGTAAGGCGTTGTTATTTTGTTTGTTGAATATCCTGGATGTGTAGATCCATGTGAGATCAATGTGATTATTTTATGTTGGAATTTAAAGAAGATTGAATAATTCGAATATTGATTCATGTAATTTTTCTCTTTTGATTTAATTGTGTATATTATAAAATTTTATTTTCACTAATTTACCCTTACTTTTCTTGTTGTTTTTGAACTATGATGACAGTACTATGTACACGAGTAGATGATCATGTAGATACAAGAGTCTATAAGGCTTTAGAATCTCGTTTTAAGTTATGAATTGTAAACATTTATATTTTTATAAGTCCTATCATGCATTAGGAACCTTTTGAAATACTCTAAACTTATATAATATATTGAAATTTTATTAATAATTAATTGTATTTAGGGTTTAGGGTTTACATAAAAAAAAATACTTTTCATTATATATATATATATATATATATATATATATTTCCATACGAGAATTACATTCAATTCAGAAATATGATTTTCTAAAGAGAACTTTCAGGATTTGAAAAACATACACTCTTCTTACAAATGTCAGGGTTTAGGGTATTGCCATAAAAAGAAAATGTCAGGGTTTATAATCTCCAAGCTTCAAAATTATTACAAGGGATTTTAAAATTCTACAAAAGTACAATTATTAAGGGAGATAGAAATTTTTTCGTGTCTTCTGCTTTTTCTAAGTGGAGACACACGTAAAATTTCAATTAAGTTAAGAAACTAAGAGAAGTAAATTTTTTTAAAAATAGTCTTTTAATTTAATTTAATTTAATTTAATGATGAACTATTTTTTCCTCTCATCTTGATCGTTCAATAAATAAGGTAATCAATAATCTGTAAATAAAATATCTAAAAAATCTAAATCTCATTAATAGATCATTGTTGAAAAAAATCCCACATAAACTTTTTTTCTATTTAAAGATATTGTTCAACCAAAAGTTGAATATTTTTTCAATAAAACCTTGTGGACCCCACATCAACTAATTTTTTCCTTGATAGATCTACCAACTAATATTGCAGCTATCTTGAAAGACTTTAAAAGTACAGCAATTGGGTATTAAGATAGGTGTATGTATCTATTTCTACACCTTTCACTCACACTTTGCATTATTCTTACAAAGAACCAAACAAAACCAGAATGGGTTCACAAACCCCACAACCAAACAAAACCAGAATGGGTTCTCAAACCCCACAACCAAACCTTACTCTGCCTTTCAAAACCCGAGTTGCGTTATCCTTTCTCAGTGCCGTAACGGATTTTGCGCGTCGCTCTGACGGCACCGTTAAACGCGGTTTCATGAACTTCTTCAATTATAAGTCCCAACCCAAAGCCAAATCCGTTAACGGCGTTTCTACTAAAGACGTCACCGTTGACGCCAACAGAAACCTCTGGTTTCGTGTCTTCACACCCACCGCCTCCTCCGCCAACGGAGTTGTTCCCGTCGTCGTTTTCTTCCACGGCGGCGGCTTTGCTTTCCTCTCGCCGGACTCCTATGTTTACGACGCCGTGTGCCGGCGATTCTGCCGCCGAATACCCGCCGTCGTTGTCTCCGTGAACTATCGCCTCGCGCCGGAGCACCGGTGCCCTTCGCAATACGACGACGGCGAGGACGTCCTAAAGTTCCTCGCCGAGAATCCCGCGGTGCTGCCGGAAAACGCTGACTTGTCAAAGTGCTTCCTCGCCGGCGACAGCGCCGGCGCGAATCTGGCTCACCACGTGGCGGTTCGGGTCGCCAAGTCGGGGATCCGGAATGTTCGAGTCGTCGGGTTGGTTTCCATTCAGCCGTGGTTTGGGGGAGAGGAGCGTACTGCGGCGGAGGTGAGACTCGAGGGGGCTCCAACGGTGTCGACGGCAAGAACCGATTGGCTGTGGAAGGCGTTTTTGCCGGATGGGTCCGATCGCGATCACTGGGCGGTAAATGTGAGTGGAGCGAATTCGGAGGATTTGTCGGGTCTGGATTACCCGGATAGCCTTGTTTTTGTGGGTGGGTTTGACCCGTTACAGGATTGGCAAAGAAGATATTATGAGTGGTTGAAAAATTCAGGGAAAAATGCAGAATTGATTGAATATGAAACCATGATTCATGCATTTTACATTTTCCCTGAATTGCCAGAATCATCTCAATTGATCTCACAGGTTAAAGATTTCATCACCAACACAATCTCTAATTTGAATTCATCACTGTTGAGTGCAAATATTTAAGATTTCATCACCTAAACATATTTCTATTTGTATTTCTAAAACTTTATTATTGGATTCTTCTTTAATGTTGTGATGATGATTGGGTGTGTTTTTTATTAGTGTACTTGACACTTTGAATCTTTATAAATGAAAAATGATTTTTTTAAGTCAATTATCCATTAGTTTTTATTAAATAAATTGTCTTTTATGTACAATGCTTATTAGTTTAGTGTGGTTTTTTTTATTAAAATGTTTATCTAGTCGTTACGTTACTAAAAAAGTATTTTTAAAAAGATATAAGATTTGAAACTAAATTTAGGTTAAAAAGTTAATTGCACATAGAAAAGGTATTACCACTTTTGGATATTCTTAACACTATTATTACCTTTGATTAAACGGATTAAACATGTAATATGAATGTAATTTGTAAATTTTTATTTCCTCTCTTAAGTTATTAAATTTAAATTATTTAAATTTTATAAAAATGTTCATTTGGATTTAATAAAAATAATTTCTATTCATAATGAAAAAACCTAGAACTAACTTTTTTGTGTAAAAAGAATATGATGCATATTAAATATTTCTAGTTTTAAATTTTTAAATTTTTAAAATTTTAATGAGATTTTATATTTTTATATTTTTAGAAATAAGATACTGTAAAAGATTATATTTAATATATTTATAAACCATATAATTAACAAAAACTAGTGTGAATTATACATTAATATTATATATTATTACTTGAATTTTATTTAAAACATAATTAATTAAAAAAAATTATTACATTATTTAGGATTTAGAGTTCATGATTTAGGATTTAATATATTTAAATAATTTTTTAATAACATATATAAATTTATCCTTTATTATTCATTTAATTATATTAAATAAAAGAAATTAAGATATTTTTTATTTTGTGTATATTTTTAAAACTTTTTCAAATGAATATTTTCTTTTTATTTTGTTATTTTTAAGTTTTTATATTTTTAATTTTAGTTAATTACTCCAAAAAAAAATTGTTTATACTTACTATTAGAACAAATAAATAAGTATGATATGTATTATTTGAAAATTACAAATTACTATTTTTAACAATTAAAACAATTTTATAAGAATTATCCGTGAAAAACTAAAAGGAATATCTAAGTACTCAAAATAATACACAATATAAACAAGTTTTTAAAAAAAATATCAAACATCTTATTAAGTTTCTAAATTAATACAAAATCATTTCATGATATATTTTTCATCAAATATTTTATAGATAAAAAAAGAGAGCATATGCATGCAAGAGTTTGGAGTGATAAAAAAATGAAAATATTATTTCTCTAGTAACAAGGATTGTTAATATTATTTTTCTAGTAACAAGGATTGTTACACCATCATGACCAAATAAGTAAAAAAGTACTCTCTCTGATAACATAAATCATATCAAAACAATAACCTAATGGTCTTAAATGTATTTCTTGAACATGTGTACTTACATTTTGATACAGTGCATCACTATTGTCGGTTTTGTGATCATGAGGAAGGTTCATCATTTTTTAAACAACGTAAACAAAAAAAGACAAACAATAAAGTGACAATGACCAAAACTTTTGAATATATAAGATATATCTTTGCCAATTTTTTTGAAGAAACCAGATATGAACTTGTGATGTTCCTATAGGACATCACTACAATACTGAAGAAGTCTACAATGGTGCCCATCAACCAAGTTTGTGGTTGTCAAAACTACTCTTGAGAAAAAAAAAAGAATACCCATACTCTTGGTGGACGGCTTTGTACCGTAAAAAAATGTTAATGAGACAGTTAGATGCAATGAAAGAAAGTTACATATTTATTTAATTATATATTAATTTAAAAAGAGAGAGGTGAAGATGAAGTTAATATAGTGCATGCATTTAATGATATTTTGAGAAGAAATTTTTTTCATAGTTATTGTTGTTATAAGCTTGATTTTATTTACAAGGTAATCATTTTAAATAAAAAATGTTTTAGTACAACATGAGTGATTATTTAGAATCCTCACTCTAAAATGTATGAACATATTTTTTATTTTATAATTAATAAAATAAATATTAATAATATTAATTTTTTAAAAATATTTTATTTATAATTATGTACTAATCAACTACATATGTTACATTATTATAATAACAACAAATTGTGAAACAACCAAATTATCAATCAATATATATTATTGATTTTTTTTCTTTGAAATGTGGCAATTACCATGTCAATAAAATAATGTATTTATTTATGATATATTTAGTTATTTGGGTCATTCTAATTGATAGGCCAATAATATACTCTCTTTTTTTTAATAGGAAAGTTAGTATA